>NC_056731.1:663252966-663400466 GCF_019279795.1 Protopterus annectens
TGGGCAGCTTAAAACAATTCTCAGTAGCCTTTGACATGAAGCAGTACATTTCCAAACCATTAAGGCATTGTAGAATAATGTCTGTGTTGATTGATTTAACTCTAGTCTGCAGACCCTTTCCAGCCATAACCCAGGCCAATTAGGCTGAAACAGCAATCATTCATTACAATAAAACATGATATAGTGGCTCAAGGGAACATTAATAAAGAAGATAAATCTAAAATACAAAGTAAAGTACAATTCAAATAAGTGTAGCCTATAGAGGTATAAGAAAAGAACACAATACATATAATTAACAGTATATTGGATTACTAAATTCTGCTTTTCTCAGACCATCAATATTCTCGTCCAAAGACGACTACAGAGAGAAAATGGAATTATCTGTAAAACACGTTTTTTCCCTTGAGAGTTATTTACGTGACTATTCAAATGTTCCTACATGTGCTCCACAACAGGATATCATTAGGCTTTAACTTAAAAAAAAATTGTTAAGATTCTATTAATAAAAATTCTGATACAGGAGGCTGAGAATTTTCTTAGAAAGAGAACAGTTTTCTGAGGTAAACCATCACTTGTTGCAGTATTCTATTCTGTTAATTGATTTAGAAAGCAAACTGTTAGCACAGTGATTAGAGTCCTGCTAGTGTGATCCTTAAGCCTAAGTTTGTAATGACAATTTTTTCAATTAGAAATATCATCATCTCCAGTTTTTATCCTTTAGTTAATTTTAAGCATTTCAGACTCACAGCAACAGCTTAGAAAGAACAGATTACTCAGAGATGTATTGTTTTACAGTCACTGTTACATGGAAAAGAAACCCAAAGAATGTTGTTTTTAAAAATCATATTTTCACATATAATTGCTGGCAGGGTAAAAAGAAAAAATCTAAAAGCTATACACTGACACATCATTCTAACAGATCTGTATCACTTAGATTTTCTATACATCTTCTGTGTGGCTGTTAAGATTATTTCTCAGAAACAATGCTATACTGGACTGATTGTGTACTACTCTGAAACATTCACTACACAGGAAAAACAAAACCAGTGATATTTAGGATGAAAGCTCTCCTTCAACCCCTCCTATATAGCACATCTTTTGACCTTCATTTAGTCCAGTCTGTAATTCAGACAGCTTGGGAAATGGCTTCATCAAAACCTGACATTCAATTACTACAGAAAAATCTAATTTTCTTATTCCTGAAGGATGAAATGTAACCCATAAAGGGTTCACTTCCAGCCCATCTGAATATTACCTATCCCTTATTGTGAAAAAACCTCCTCGGAAGCTGGTGCCTGCATTGCCGGTCCGGACCCAACCGAGCCGGAGACAACCAAAGGCTCGGAAGACGAAGAAGATTTCTGCAGCATACCGGACTCCGAAAGGGTCTCGGTAGAGGACTGTGAAGGTATCAGATTGGGCATCTGGACCTGCGAAGGCACCTCACTGAATTCCGGAGAACTGACGACCTGCTTAGCGGTGGAGTCATCAGAAGGCTTAGCCTTGTGTGGTCTGTCTCTATCTTTACATTTTTTCAGAATGTCTATGGAATGTTGGCTGATGGATGCCATTTCGGAATGCGAAGGCAGAAGAAGAAAATACCTGTCTACAATAAGAACTCTACGACGAATGGTTCTCGGGTTAAAGAGGGCACAGAACCGACAATGGGGGACGTCGTGGTCTGGGCCTAAACAAGTGACACAGTATGAATGGAAGTCTCGGTGTGGGATTTGCTTTCCACAGGCGAGACAATTGTTAACTTTTTTGAACAATGGTTAGTGCAAGAAAAAAGGATCCCCAGTGGGGTACTTAGACGTTTTCAGCTGTAGTTCAAACTCTGGTAGAGACCGACCGGCACACTTGATAACTGCTTATGCTATGGGCTCCACGGCAAGTAAGACTGATGTAATGGTGTTGGCTGCCTTGCTTTATAGCACTGACGACCTGACATCAGTCAGCAAGCGACAGCAGCTGATGCAGAAAGACACTGACTCTAGTATTCGGGCCGGCCGAGGGCTACCACAGCAGGAAGAACCCACAGGTGATGACTGCAACAGTGAAACACAAAGAACATCCACATTTTTCTGTAGATTTGTCATCTCAGCTTACACATTGAGCATCACTGCTCACTTTTAGCCAAAACCTCCTGCTTTGCAGTGCAACAGTGAGCCGATCAGATACTAATATCTCTGTCTTTTAATGTTCAGAAACAAAAAAATCCCTGCCCATAACAAAGACTCTCTAAGAACCAACAAATGTAACTTATAATCCCTTCCTATGTGCACCCCTTCAGTACAGAAGTCCCAAACAAGTTGCACTATATCAACCACTTCTACTGAGTTTTTTGCCTAAAACTCTTGGAATCCCTTCCACAGAAGTCAAAAACAGACTATGTCTATAAATGTTGTACTAAGTCTAAAAATGCACATGGCATAACTGTGTGTTTGTATGCATGCAAGTTAAAAGGATGACTTAGATATAGTGTTACTGCCAAGACTTCAAGCATCACAAGCTGCCTACATGTTGTGTTTTATAACAGTATCGAACTGATGAAAAACAGATTTATTGGAAAGCGCTGCTACACAGTACAGCTACATCTCGTTATTGTACATTGACTGTTTTGCATGCTGTGGATATTTATTGCATAGTTATTCAGCATGACCTGCTTCTGCAACAGTACTATGCAGTTCTTTCCACAGTGGGAGCTGGATACTTCATTTTCTTTTCACTGACTTTATGCAGTATGGGTTATCTCACTGAATAGGTTTAACAATAACCATTTAAATTCTGTACTAATCCAAACACTGCAAATATAGTAAGTATTAAATGTGATTTACCACTTTAGTATCTGTACCATGTTGGGATGGCCATCACCAACAAGCCACATCAAGCTCTTGGGTCAAAGGTTGATCACAAAGCACAACATTCTACCACAGAACTAATGTAACCATTCTACTGCAGAACTATTGTAGCCATTTTACCACAGAACTAATGTAACCATTCTACCACAGGACTACTATAGCCGTTCTACAGAAGAAATACCGTAGCCATTCTATCGCAGAACTACTATAGCCATTTTACCGCAGATCTACTGTAGCCATTCTACTGCAGAACTACTGTAGCCACTCTGCCACAGAACTAATGTAACCATTCACCCGCATAACTACTGTAGCCATTCTACCACATAACTACTGTAGCCATTCTACCACATAACTACTGTAGCCATTCTACCACATAACTACTGTAGCCATTCTACCACAGAATGAATGTAACCATTCTACTGCTGAACTACTGCAGCCACTCTACCACAGAACTAATGTAACCATTCTACCACAGAACTAATGTAAACATTCTACCACAGAACTAATGTAACCATTCTAATGCAGAACTACTGTAGCCATTTGACTGAAGAACCAATGTAACCATTCTACTGCAGCCACTCTACCACAGAACTAATGTAACCATTCTACCACAGAACTAATGTAAACATTCTACCACAGAACTAATGTAACCATTCTACAGCAGAACTGCTGTAGCCATTCTACCGCAGAACCAGTGTAACCATTCTACTGCAGTACTGTAGCCACTCTATCACAGAACTAATGTAACCATTCTACCACATAACTAATGTAACTATTCTACAACAGAACTAATGTAAACATTGTACCACAGCACTAATGTAACCATTCTACAGCAGAACTACAGTAGCCATTTACAGCAGAACTAATGTAAGCATTCTATCACAGAACTACTGTAGTCATTTTACCACAGAACTAATGCAACCATTCTACCACAGAACTAATATAACCATTCTATCGCAGAACTACTGTAGCCATTCTACCGCAGAACCAATGTAACCATTCTACTGCAGAACTACTATAGCCACTCTTCCACAGAACTAATGTAACCATTCTACCACAGAACTAATGTAAACATTCTTTAACACAAAACTAATGTAACCATTCTACCGCAGAACTACTGTAGCCATTCTACCGCAGAACGGATGTAACCATTCTACCACAAAACTAATAACAGCTCTTTAGAGCTTAAGGATTACTGTTGCATCTATATATATTTTCATACCATTAGTAAAGACAGAGGATTTATTTTAACATTCTCTTAGAATAATACTGTTTAAATGATCAAGTGAACAGAAGTTCTAGTCTAGACAGGTGGCTGGGTTATTATTAATAATGCAGAAGCAGGACTTCTTCCAAACAGTACAGTACAAGTATAAAACTCTACTCCGATAAAACAAATAACCAAATGTAGAGACCAAGTGAAAATTAAATCAGCAAACCATCTCCATTTATTAGATATAAATTCAATAAAACCAGAAATACAGAATCCAAAGGTTAAGTGCTTTCATCCCCAAAGTACATAGTACTTCTTCAGAACAAATACACTGTGGTACCCCAACCTTGATATACTAAAATGGTCAACCAATTAACCAATTAACAATTGACTAATTGAAATTATAAAATAAAATAAATAAATTTGCACGACCCAATATATCACCCTAAAATATAGTATTGTTGCTGCTATCCACATTAAAAAGCAGACTTCAACTCAATAAAATGGAAGAAAAATTAACTACTTAAATCCAAGATAAACAGTATAACTGGGATTTCATATGAAAGAAAATAAAAAGTTGCAAGCGCACAATAACTGACGACATATAAAATATATTTGAGTCGGACTGAAACTCAGTCTCACTCCCACCAATACTGGCAAGAAAAAGGAAAATTAGGTTTTTGAATAGTGTTTAAAGTACTGAATAAAACCGTATATAATGATTATACCTGGCAAAGCATGAGAAAAAGGAAGACCTCTCACTGGTATGACAAGGTGACAAAGGAAACAGATTACTATCACAATCCATCCTACACCAAGTAAAGCAAATTATGAGTCAGCATTTCAAGTGTAAATTAACATTTAAAAGTAACAAGATTTTGGAGTAGAACAAATCAAAATATCTTTCTGACAGCTTCACTTTGCTTTAGAACCTGCACTGCAGCAAAATCACTGCAGATGGCTTTTTTAGAATACCTAGTAATTAATGAATTTCATTATTATTTATTAAAGAATTTATTAATTAATCCCAATATAGCTGGTGCACGTCGCTGCTCATCATTTCTCACATAAAACATTTTGCTAGATGAGGTGTCCCATGACAGACTAACATCTATCCAGTTACTGTGAAAGCAGGACTCTAAAATATCTACGTGGTGTCTAGAGCCAGCTAGTAAACTCAAAGCTGGACTTATACATAGGTGAACTAGGCACTCTATTCTCCATTTATTTAATTTATTTATTTTTTAGAGCAATCTTACTTTGCTCTAAAACAAAAAAAGGCAACCAGCCAAATGAAAATACACCTGGTGCACTCCAGCTGGGCGGTGCTCCAATTGACTTGAAAACTTTTAAAGTCAGCTTACATAAGGTTAACCCTGAATGTTGCAAGGTCATAGCAGTATAGACCTTACAACATTCGACTGTAAGGTACAAAGCCGCCTGATGGAGATCTTTCTTTTTTTTTTCTTTTTTCATTTACAGAAAAAATAGCAATCTACAATGCTTATATAAGGCGGGAAATTGGAATGGCACAGTTAGTAAAGTGTTATTACTATTTTTTTAATGCTGGTAGTGATTAACCAGATATTTCATAAGTATTTGTGTTTGTAAGGCAAACACCTTAACCATTAGGCCACCCTCCCATCTAGAGTGGAAAGTTGAGGTGAGAGGAATAGTGTGGTGAGATATGTCACTACTATTTTAATATTGATGGCAGTGATTAATCAGATATATTGGCATTGACAATATTTCTCTGGCTTTTTTATTTGTGTGGAGCAACTTAAATTCAAATACTTAATGTGTGGCAACTTTTTTGTGTGGATTACATGAAATAACATTACATTAGACATTATGGCTATAACTGCTTAGTGAGGGATGAGGTTGCCTGCATGAAAGCAACTGACCCTGTTGTCATTGGCACCATTTAAACAGTCACTATCTGGCTTTGCAGAATTAGTGACGATATGCATTTGTGAGAAGAAAGATGGACTACTTCACTGAAATGCACACACAGAGTATACATAATTGCTGTGGTTGTCTACTGTGAAAGAAATGACTAGCTGCTGCCTGCTTATAATTCCGACTTTACAGGACAAATGTGATTATGTTAAGCAATTTGTACTATTTTAATGTGTGTCAACTACTTGTATGGAACAAAGGAGAAAGTTATTACATGGTCATCCTCTTTTATCACAATCAGATATATGAATTGTACAAAGAAATGTTGACTGTTTGGTGGCGGCTGTCTGGTTGAAATTTACTGACCCTGTTGTCACTCGCTCCGTTTAACAGTCATCTGTTATTTTGAGAGAGATAACTGCATCACAGAATATGCAAATCAGAACTTCTGGGGAACTCAGGGCCCCAAATAACAAGGCTGTATAACTACATTTTGACAAGGATTTTGTAATTGCCTCTGTCTTGAACCCAGACTAGTCTAAAATAAGGTAATATAAAAAAATAAAAAGTGCCACTGCCCAGTTAAGGTAGACAAAATACACAAGAAACTAAAAAATAAAAATATAAAGCTGACCAACACAGCTGTAGAATAAAAGATTTAATGTACAAAGTTAGTGCTTTCACAGTAAAACTGCTGCTTCATCACACTTGCAACAAAAACAGTCAAAACAACCATTTAAATATAAAAATTGCATGACATATCTAATTGAAAAATTCAATGAGGAAATTTACTCCCTTTAAAGACAGGTTTAATGGAAACACACCCATTCAAACCTGGCTGTTTGTCAACATTTAGACTGACAATCCACCTTAGTTCTGCACATTCTGTCAGATTCACTAAATCACCAAGCCTCAGACATTCACATAATACTTCCAGAACAGCAAACTTAAATTTATGTTCATTCCCTTTTTCAGTAACATGCTTGGCCAGTGCATTAGTTTGTTTACCTTTCTTGATATCACCTACATGTTCCAAAATCCTCTCCCTTAAACTATGGTTAGTTTTGCCAATACAGTAACAATCACAGGTCATGCAGGTAGCACAATAAACCACATTCTCAGTGTTGCAACTTGCAAAACATTTCAATTCCAACCTCCTATTCATAGATTTTAGGTAGAGAGTAGCTGTATTACTAATAAAAACACAGGCAGAACAATGCCGGCAAGAAAAAGGTACTTAATCTCTCAGCCTTGATATGAGAACAGTGAATAAATTTGGATTAGTTGCAGTTTCTGGGTCCTGCTGCTTTATATTGTGGATTTTACAGTTTGGAGTTGGTGTTTGTGAATTTCAAGCTTACCATTTTTAAATATAACACAGGCAATGTGTTCCTCACGGACAGCAGGCACTGAACTTGTAGATGAAACATTGAAATGCAAATTTGTTTGCCAGCAGCAACCACTTCATTAGTTACCTCTTTAATGTGGAATTATTCAGATGACTTATTTTTGAAGAGATTGTGCATATTGACTGATACTGGTGGATTGTAGTGACAGAAGTATGAGTGGTCTTTCATGGTTGAAAAGTTCTGAAATGGGTAGCTCTGTCATTAATGGTTCATATGTTTCATTGCTTACTGGAAAAATGTTCAAAACTACAATTTTTAAAATGCACTCTAACAAGTGCTGTATTATACAAGAAATATAACTGGATATGATCAGGAAGGTGAATCAAAGAACACTGGTAAGCTGCATGTGGGCTTTCTCTTTAGTAACTTCTACCTCTGCAAAATCTTATAATGTACAACTGTAACTACTATATGTGTATAAAATGTAAATAAAAATGTAGCTATTCTGTGTTTACCTGTAACTAAGTATATTGTAATGTAATCAAATGGAGCATTTCACCCCAGTCCTCCGCTGAAAATGTGTATTGCCCAGTTGGACTTTCCTAGTAAAGAAATATAATAGTACTAATCTATGAACCTATGAAATAAATAAATATGCAGGGTCCTAAAAGCACATACAAGGGGCCTATGGTTTGGAAAACAGCCCAAAAGTAAACTTAACCTGTCACCGGCCTAATGCATTTTCTTTGAATGTGGGCTTCAATGCAGTTTCAATGACTGTGAGTTTCAAGAGCAGAAAAGTTTACTGTTGTTCATGTTGTCTGTTTTCAGTGAGATTATTTTGTTTAGTAAATGGTTATCAGTGTTTGTGTTATAAAATATGAAATAAAATTTTAATCCAAATAACTGTAATCACTGTATAAGTAAAGAAGAAAATAGTGTGCACACAGGTTTTAACAGTGTTTATGGTAACTGGGAGAAATAGGCAAGTAATGGGACACTGGAATGGCTTGCGGGGGGGGAGCAGATTCATTACCCTGCCTAGAGCAGGAGTGTCCAACCCGCGGCCCGCAGGCCGCATGCGGCCCTCAGAGCTCTTTCATGCGGCCCGCGACCCTTAAATTGAAATTTAATTGAAATTTAACTTTTTTTTCGTATGTTTACACATCCGCGTACTTCAGCTGTTCTGCGCATGCGCCAACTTACTTTTTTCATGGTTTTTTATGCCAGCATCTTTCCGCTGGTATGCGCATGCGCCAAAACACCGTTCAGTCGTTTTTTACATTTGCGTTAGTTAAGGAGTGAGATCGTGGCGACAAAGGAGGATTTATTTTATTTTACATTACAGTCACAGTGACTACATCTCCATCAGTAAAAGGTAAGCTAAATAATTTTCTTCTTGTTTTGTCATTTCCTGCAAGTGTTGTGTGTTTTTTGGTTTGGAATGGTTTCTCGGCATAATTGATAGAACTAGAGCTGGTTGTGAAAGTTTACTGTACATTGGCAAGATTAAAATATTTGGAAGAGGAATGGTATTTGAGTCGTTAATCAAGCGGGACAATATGCAAACAAGCTAACTTTGGTTACATACAAGATCCTCAAGGAAAAGATTGTATAATGTCAAATCTGGATAGCAAACTGGCATTGCGTTTGTGGTATTGTCAGACTGCATTTGATGTAGGATATGGAATCTAAGAATTCTTGCAAAGATTGATAAGAATGTTGACTTAACGCAAAAAGTTTGTTGGGCCCCCCTTTTGTAAACTGTACTGTAGTGTAGAGCTTCACAGAATAAATTGAAAGTAATTATTCAGAAAAAAAGACAGAGCATAAAAAATATTGGAGGATTAAGATACTTAAGTGAGACAAATGAAAGAGCTACTAAACAAAGTATATGGAGGTCTGTGTTCTTCAGCATTGAAGTCCTGTACTGTTAAATGTCATCCATACGGTTATCTGATGAACATTTGATTTAGTAACAAAAGAGCAGTGGTGTGCAAAACTGTAAAATTGAGCTGTACATATTAAAGTTCTAATGCTGCTGACTTCTACATTTGTTGTACAACTTAAAGTGCATCTTGCTATTTTTTAATGGTGGGATCTGATAGATCTATTTAGTTACTTTCGATGATTATTCTTCTCAGACTGCTGTTTTTACTTTTGTGTATTAATGCCATTAATTATCAACTCCTATCAGCACTGAATATTTTGTTGGTAAAAATATACCTGTATGAATGAGGGATGTAAACACACATCTGCATCACAAATCCAAGTCTTTATTCAAAATACAGCATGGCACACGTCTTCAGGCTGATAAACATAAATTGAGTAGTGCTTGCAGACAGTGTTTTACTGTTACAGATGTCTTAAATGCAACATTTCCAAGTTAGTATATGCCACTTGTTTCCATTAACTTTGTTTTTTTCACTTATTGGATGCCGTGAGGGCTTCAGTCTTACTCTTCTCACTTTATCTGCTTTTTTAAAAAATATTTTATTCATATTACTTTTTTACTGGGTTTGTCAGACTGGGTTTAACTTTAGTCAAAAAACCCTTTTCTAAGGAGGCCCTAGAAAAACATATTGTCGTCATTTTTAAAGACATTCAGTAGTATACATGAGCAAACATTATAGGTTCATACTAGACTATCTGCTCTAGGGCATTTACAAGCCTAGCCAGAGTGTGTTTGGCTTTCGCCACCCATTTTAAAATGAATTTTGCTATGCCCTTTTTCGAGGTTAATATACTGTGTATCTGTCTAACAGTGACACAGAAGTGATACCTGGAGTAAATCTATGATCTCCCATCCACTCATCAAGATTCCTCTTAGAGAGAGTCAATGAGGGACTCTGCCTAACCTGGACTGGGATTTTATTCCAGAATGAAGGGAGCCTCTGGGTTATGAATCTGTCCCTCCAGCATGTCCTATTTATTTCAGTGCTGAGGTTCAAGTCTCTCGAGCGCGTAGCTCGATGGAATTTGGATTTTCTCAGGTGCAGCATGTCCATTAATTCCGGGTTGGACATGGCTTTATACGTCAGGCACAGATCGCCTCTGAGCAGGTGGTATGCCACTGAGTAGAGCTGGAGTTTCTTTAACCGGGCAGCATATGGCATCTGTTTGAGCCCTTTGATCCTCTTGGTGAGGTACTTTTGGGGTCTTTCCAGTTGCTGCAGGTGTCTGGTAAGGTACATCCCAAAAGGGGCATTGTACTCAATTATGGGCCTGGTGAGGGTAAGATGCTACTCAAGGTCAGGGTCATACCGGCCTGGTCTACATGCTCAGAGAGCTCCTTTATGTCTCTTGTCATGTAGTCCAGGGAGGTACGTCTCAGTTCATTCACACCAGCATGGACAATGACTGAGTCATATTTGTACTTGCCTTGCAGTGACCTGAGTGCTTGTGTTATGTGGCGGATCCTAGCGCCCGACAGGCTGCTCACCGTGACCCTCTCCTTGTTCAGCCTGGTGAGCGGGACATCAGAGTGCCTGATGATAGAGAGTCACCTATTACAAGTGTATCAGGTGTGTTGTTTAGTCTTAAGGGCTGTGATCTCATACAAATTGAAAGGTTCGTACCTGTTAATTTTTTTTTACAAATAAACTTTGATGTTAAACTAACATGTTAGATTTAACTGTTTTTTTTAATAATTAGAATGAGATATTGAATTTTAGGGCAAATATTATGCATTTATTAATTTATTCATTGTTCAAATTCACCTACAATACAGCCAATGGTTCGACTTTGTATTAGTCCGCATATACCTGGGGTCTTTTGCTCTTCAGTTTACGACGCGTCGTTAGAGACCTTTTTTTTTTTTTTTTTTTTGTCCTCACTTGCCGTTTGCAATGATATATTTTACATGTGGCCCCCAGACCATTTCTGTTGACTCAATGCGGCCCTTGCAACTGAAAAGGTTGGACACCCCAGAGCTTCATTTGTCCAAAACATGGCTCTGTGTACTGCTACTGTAAAATACGGGATTGGAATACAAATGTGATAGGCTGAACATCCAACTTTAACAATTCAGAATAAATAAAAAATGTCTTGTGAAAAGCAACTGATATTGACTTATTTAGAATAAGGCCGCCACTTGTAACTACTATGGAAGCCTGCCCTCGAAACTCACCTTGAAGCAAAAAAGAAGCACCTTTCCAAGTTATAATTTTGTGCTTTTCCGGCTGACACTTCAAGTTATTAATTTTTAACTAATTTTGGAGAGTCAGAGTTAATTTAACTTATCTATAGTTGGACATCTCCCGGCTGTGTAAAACAAACAAAAAAGAAAAAAACAGAGACAGTAACTATGTTTCTAAAATCCTTTTACTACAATCATTTCCAAAGCTGTTTGTCATGCAGACAAACATACAGTAGGCTTAGAATACTATCCTAAATTAAATTAACATCAAAATCCTCCCTACACAGAAAAGGTTTACATCATATAAGTCTATGAAATGACTAAATCTTCTACAAACTTAACTGTTGCTATTACAGGAGGTTAGGAGGCCAAGATCAGCACAGAACTCTTCAATAAACCAACTTACAAACCACTGCTTAGCGTGAGAGAGACTCCACACTGTTTTAAAAAACTAATCAGGATTCAAAAGGGTACTTCCTTATTATAGCGGCCCTGGTGATAGTGTCTGTGGTTGCGCAATAAGGAAGTACCAAATTAACATTTCACTGTTTCGGTGGGTTATTTTAAACCCTCAGTTTACACAACGGTTGTGTACATATTTGGTTATGTCATTAAATGAGGGACGGAAGGCAAAACAGGTTATTGAGCAGTTTCTAGCTGCAGTAGAAAAAGGCTAAACAGCCAACTTATTAACTGAAAACGAGAACCTTATGTTTTTTTTAAATGGTTCCTTTTCTATTACGGATTGTGTCTGCATTTAGATATTTTGCAGAAGCTAGTAACACCATCCTTTCATGTTATTAACATTAACGGTCAGAATTTTTTAAACATCCATTACATCTAAATAAAAGCTGTAAAATCAGCAATTTCCATTAGACAAGGTTCAGACTACTTTTCTCTAGTGCAGCTATACATATTATCCATTGTCCAAACACTGGTCATAAATTGTGTACGATTACAATGTCTTGCTTGTATTTGTTTCAGTTTATAACATTATACAAAAATAAAATAAGATCACAAGTAAATTGAGTACTTCCTTATTGTGGCCACCACAGATGCTATCGCTGGGGACACTATAATAAGGAAGTAGCAACAGGGAACCCTGAAAGCTGCATTCTGTTTTGCGTCATTACACTTGACTTTTAAAGTAGACGTTTTAACAAAAGCAAGTAATTTAGAAGCTGTTTCTAGCAGAACATTCAAAACTGATGAATGGAGTTGTTTTCAATTAGTTGAAGGCATGCAGGCAACCACAGACGCTATCACCGGGGCTGCTATAATAAGGAAGTACCTTCAAAAATGGTAAAAGGAAAGGATTTGGCATGTGATGCACCTTTGAATGCAAGAATTCTAAGAATCACAACAGTTTAAACCATGCACGTATAGACAGAACAGCTGGCTGCTTTCAGATCTAGCTAAAGGAGTTGAAGCACAGCAATGCAGCACCAACAACTATGAAGTATATGCAGCAGCAAACTTCTACAATGAAGAACCTCAGACAATGACAAAAATAGCATTGGATACTAAAATGACACAATGCTTTAAAGCATGGCTGAATAAATGCATAAGTCACAGTAAGTGGCCATATACGGGACAAGTAAGTAAACTGTTTGACAGATATATCTGTTAAATTCTTCACCTTTGTGACTACTTTTTTAATATGAACCCAAACAAGAATAAAAAGCATTGCAAAAATATACTTACTTTTAATTTGCTTCTTAATAGGTTTTGTATAGTCAAGCCAGTGCTAGAAAGAAAAATAAAAAGTATTACAAATGTAGTGTTAGAAATATTCACGAATAAACCTAACTAAATTATCAAACATTTCTGTAGTGTTTAAGTAGTTACTGGAATAATGATACAATAGAGTACACACAAAATTCTTAAAATTCTACATGCAGATGGACAAAATTTTTAACCAATATGAAGTTGCAAAAAAATAGTGTTAAGAAACTTTTAATGAAACAATCTGTAAAATGCTAAATTTCTAAAAGCAAAACAAACACTAGGTAAAGACACTACAAATCCAACAAGGAAATGCTATAATGGTAAATTCAAAAAAATGCAAAGCTTTTCCCCTACAATAAAAGATTTTTATTTTTTATACTGGACAATTAATCTGAATGCTTTTTTGAAGAGGAATCTGCAGAGAAAAGGTATGAAACTTCACATACAGTACATGCAATTAAAAGATGGGAATATCATCAGCCAAATTTATATACAGAACTTTAACTTTACATCAATAAACATTGCTAGAAGCAGAATTTCAATATATGGTTACAGTTCATTTTGTTGAACATAGCCTTCCTCGACAAAGTGAACTGTAGGGCAATATTTGTGAGCAGTGGATTTAGTGACAATCATTTGACCAAGTATGTGCTTGTCAACAACTGTACAAGGATTAGGGTAAGCATTAGGTAAGGGGATAGATTTAGTGTGTGTGTGTGTGTGTGTGTGTGTGTGTGTGTGTAGTGGGTGTCTGATCTGCATGGTGTAGTGGTACTGTTCTACAAAGGATTTTCTAGGTAAGGTGTACAGCAAGAGTTATGGTTAGCATGCATTACTAAGGAATGTGTGCTAACCATAGTCCTTGTCCATGCCCCCAACCCTAACCATACACTTTACATTAGAAACAGCCTTAACACTACTACCATTTAGACCAGGGGTGTCCAACCTTTTGGCTTGCTAGGGCCGCATTGAGTGAACAGAAATGGTCTTAGGGACGCATATAAAATATATCATATAGTTAACTCTTTCGTTGCTCCGGAAGACCACAGTCAACCTCCTGGCTGTTCTGTAGGTGCATTTGAACAATGAATAAATATAATAAATGCCTAATATTTGCCTTAAAATTCTAATTCTCATTCTAATTCTAATTCTCCAATCTAACAGTTAACTCTAACATCTTAGTTAATATATATATATATATATATATATTTTTTTTTTTTTTTTACAAATAAACATATATTCACTACAGCACTTGCATTTCTCACTGGGAAAACCATTCCAGCAGTCCAACTACATAAAATGTCAACACCAGCAGTCCTACAATGCTATAATCCACAAAAATAACCCAACAAATTTGCAATAAAGTAAAGAATTCATATTACTGACTTAAAACAATTCTGAATAAGCTACAAGAGGGTCTCACCCAAACAAATAACTAGTGCTGGAAATACGGCCTCAAGCTAAATGCCAAAAAATGCATCATCATCCCCTTTGAGGAGAGTGATGTCCCCACAAATTATCACATTAATAACAACGTTGTAAGCACGCAATAAGTCGTATCGTACTTGGGCACCCAGGTTGATAGAAACCTGACTTTTGACCACCCCATTGTCTCCGTTGTAAGGAAAACTTTTTACATGGCCCACTTCATTAGTAAGGGCATCTCATCCAGGGACAAGGAGGTCATAACATCCCTGTATTATTCCTTTACAAGAGCCATTATTGAGTGCAATGCCCCTTTTGGCATGTGCCTCAGCAAAACACCCTGCCAAAAGAAAGACTACAACCATTTCTGACAAAAAAGTTCAAAGGACTAAGTTCACGTAGTTATCCAAACAGACTAAAATGCTTCTTGCTTTCCTCTGTCTCTCACTGGCCCCTATATATTTCATCATTGGCTTGCTTTCCAGGCTAAGAAAGATCCTGCCTTAAGAGACTTCCTCTACCTCAGAAATACTGGTTATACTTAAAACACTCACTACAAAGACCACAGCCCTCATTGCAACATAAACAAGCCAGTTTTTATGGACAGGTTCTTGACACAAAAACCTTCAACTTCTGTAAAAAGCTACTCTCATTATCAAACAATGTAGTTCAGCTGGATGGATAGCCATAAATGTAATCCTTGGGTAAGTAGCATAGCCTTCATCAAACCAGATGCAAAATCCACATACTAACCTTTCCCAGCTGGATGGCTAAGATCTAATACTGGTTACTCAAGTCTAGTTGCCCAAAAAGAGGGGCATGTTTAACTAAGAATTCCATTTGCAAAATTATATTCAGTATACATATTAAATCTCTCTCTCTTACACACACACACACACACACACACACACACACACACACACACACACACACACACACACACACACAAAAGCCCCTACTTGTAAAATAGGCAACCTCAGTAATCACATGACACCCACTCACTGAATGAAATTGTCTGGAAGTCAAAATATCTGAAAAAAAAAAATCATAATAGAGATGGATTCATCCATGTAATTTCCCACCACCAAAAGGACCATCAATAAATCAACAAACAACCGCTCGGCAAAACGTAAATCAATAAGAAAACCATAAACTATAATGTTACATACTGGTGTAAACATATAACTTGTGTCAATCCCCAGGTTAATCCATACCAAAAGATTGTTTCAGAGCTTCAGCTATGTACAAACAGCTTTCTCCTAAAAACTTAACTCATTGATATATGCCTTGCTGTAATTATAACTGTAAAAAAAATGTTTTTAAGTTTATTCTGTACCTCAATGATTCTCACTGTTACGAGATGTAATCTCTGCCATATTGTATGAGTACTACATCCATAATTTGCTGTCTCTCTCTGTCATGTATTGTATTATATCATTTTGTGTTATTTTTGAAGCTTTTCTCCCCGGGCCTCCGCTGAAAATGGACCTGTGTCCAGTCGGACTTTCCTGGTAAACAAATGTAAAATAAAATAAATAAAAATAAACTTCCCTCCAATCTAAAGCCATTTGACATTCAGACATTTTAATTTGTGCAGATGTTACAGACTTGACAGTTTACTGCGCTGTAATGCTGACCTTTGCTTTTGTAAAAAACAAATTCCCAGACTTTGTCAATAGCTCAAAGTGTAGACAGGATTATTTATTTATTATATATTTATTTATTTTTGGAAAACATCTTTAAAACTGTTAAATTGATTACACACCCAGAAACACAAAAAGTTATTGTGATTATGTAAACCACAGACTCCTGCAAGAAATCAAACTCACATTAGCACTCTATGCTTATGTCCTAGCAGATGAATCATACCTGTCAATTCCAAAAGAAGTAAAGTAGCTTAATAAGAAGGTTATTTGCAAGGTTACATGGCAGTTTATATTGGAAATAAGCAGAGATATTAAAAAGGCTCTGTTTTTCATAATTATGCCAAAAAGTCTTCCAAGGTAAATACAACTTTTGGTTTAGTATGGAACCATACCTCTCAACCTTAGAGCAAGAAATCTGGACAAAGCGAAAAATAAAAGTGGGACACAGGCCCAAAAATAGTTATGCATTACAGACACCATTGAAACAACTGTAGCTACAAACATTATACATCACTTATAATCTTTCCATCCTATTATTGTCAGTTAAACATTATATGGCTCATTCAGTCCTGCCTTCTTTTGCATCAAAGAAAACCATGCTTTGAAATGACAAATGTATTAAAAATAATAAATAAAACGCATTGCATCAACATCCTAAAACTTCCTACCTGCAAGCAACCACAGAGCTTTCACTGAAACTTGGGCTGTTTGTATCCCCAGAATGACAGCTCTCCCTAATTAAGTCTAATGGTATACAATCTACCAGTATCTGGACTACCTGAAATAAATTAAATTATGGCCTGTAAATTGAAAGTACACTTTGTTTAATTAAACTATATTTCTAAGCCCACTTACTATATTTTTTTCAGTAACATCCCGATATTCATTTCCAGGTCATTTTACAAGACATTGGCAGTGGTAGACTTGGCATCCTTCAGAACCCCACAGGCCCACACTAATACATTGTCCATTAAATGTAAATATCCATCCAATGTAAATGGCAAGAAGCTATGTCTTAAAAAATCTACTTCTGGCATGCGTATCCAAGTATTAGGTTTTGAAACAAAGAAACATGTTCTCCACAGTCCGTAAGTCTCTGTCTAATAATCATCTACTGTTGCAGCACTCCCAACACATAAGCACACACATACACACTAAAATCCCCAACATTTAAAGTATTACATTGTGCCCACTTGATTTGCCAGTATTGATGATCCGCCAAAGCTATGCTTACTGTTGTCCAATCTACCACTGCTTAGAACACACCAATGAAAAAACAGTACTAGGTGCTTTTTTGTTTTTCTGAAAAAACAATACAACTTTATATGCTACAGTCCCACATAGTCCACTACTGACCCATTAACCCTAGGCTGCTGTCTCATTCTTACTCCATGGAACTGCATTACCTAGGATGACTACTTTTATTTCCTAAGCAAAAGACACAAATTGGAAGATGAGGCAAAAATACAGACATTATTTGAAAATCCATACAGTTAAGAGGTATGAGTTCATGTTCAATACAACACTCTCCCTGTCAGGAAAGCCGCAATTTAATGAAAGTGTACTCTTAATGTATGATATATTTGTGAGCTCACTTGTTTGTGTTCAGTACGTAGACTGATCATTGTTCACCTCTTTGTGCATGCGTCTCTCTCTGTCATGCACACATATACACACATACGCACACACTCCTCTTCTACTTTCACACACAGAATTCTGCTTTCATGCATGCACTCACTCACTCCATACTTACCTATTAACACAGGTAATTGCTGTCCCTTTCAAAGGCAACAGCGGCAAATCCATACATGAGTCCCTCTTCAGCGGGAACACACACATTGATTGTTCGGTGCAAAATAATGGCGTAAACACACTGACCCTTTTTTGGCTCAAAAACAAAACTAGAAGGGTGCTTTGGCACATGCACACACCGACATTAGCGTTACAGATCACAGGAGTGAAAAACAAACAAAAAAAAAGTGTTTTGGGGCATGCATACATCGATGTTGCAGTTAGAGGTTGAGGGCCGCATGGAAGAGCTCTGAGGGCCACATGCGGCCAGTGGGCCGCAGGTTGGACATGTCTAATTTAGACAAATTAGGTCTAAGTGGTGTGGTAGTGTTATGGTTTGTAGATTGCAAAAATAATTTGTTTCCGTTCTGCAATCTTCTGGATGCCCAGTGATTTGTGTTTTGGTAATGCAAATATTCAAAATGTTTTATCGATCTTATGAGTGTTGACATTTTAACATTTCGAACATTCATGATATCATCATTCATACAAGTGCACGTGTGTACTCATAATCAAATATGCTCTTCATTAACAAACTAACAATTCTGTACCCTTTCTTACCCCTTTCTGACAAGACAAAGTAGCCAGATATCTCTGTAACTGGCACCAACATCAGAGTGCAGAAAATGAAATTTTAAAGCACATTTCATGGTGTGCAATTAAATGGTAAAAGTGACTACATAAAATTAAAAACAGATTTGCAGTTTCACTGGTGCAACAGGGTAGCATACTCATCTTTTGTGCTAGAAGCCCAAAAGGTTCTATTTCTACTTCAGGTGATTAAAATGTTGACACTGCAGTGCAGCATTAGGGGGTGCTGCACTCCTGAGGGTGCCATGAGACATTATACTGAGGTTCCATCTGCTTGAGTGGATGGTAACTCAGATGGATGCAAAAGACCCAACAGCACCTATCGAAAAGAGAAAAAGACCCCACAGGACTTAACAAAAAAACAAAGAAAGTACCCCAGTGCCCTAGTCAACTTTCTCCTAGTAGTATTAGTATAAACACCATCTGAAAATAGGCCAGCATAGTGGGACTAACTTTGTCAACAAAGGATAAATAAATAAAGATTAGTACGTCTATTTTAAAAATAGTGAGTGTCCTGTATTTCTGGAATACTGTAATATACTCCACTGGTACATTTTATAGACTTACTCAAATGAGCACTGAATTCATATACTAATATTGTGTAAGTAATATCTCAGTGTTTCCACACAGTGAACCAGTTTGCTTTCATTTACAGGGTTTGTTTGAATGGGTTTAGTCAAAAAATCTTTTAACAAAAGCCCAATGAGAAAAGCTACAATATATTACAAACATTTTTAAACACACATTCAATAATATACATGAAGAGACATTAAGTGATGCGCATTAACATCTACACATACCCAGCCAGCTTGGTCAACAAGGTTATCCTGAGGCAGAGTAGCAACTGCCAAATGTTCACCGGCAACCCTTTACTCCTAGTCCAGACAAACTCAACATGTGAGAGATGCAACTGTATTAAGAACCTTGAATCCATGCTCTCTTACACAACAGCCATATGACAATGAGCAAGTTGTTAGCATGCACACCTTACCTCCTACTCCACTCAAACCCACATCACACATACCTACATATGATGAGGTCCTTACCAGAAACATACCTAAACACCAGAGACCTCCCAAACACAAACATGAGCACGTTACACATAATAATTCCTCTGCGGAACACAATACATGTAACACCAGTGTCTCACCAGTCAAGCCCTTAAGGCAAACCACAAAACCAAACATATTAGTCAAAGGTGATTCCATCGTGAGACACACACATGTCCCTCTCACCAGGCTGGAAAAGGTCACGGTCAGCTGTCTATTAGGTGCCAACATCATATCACACATGCACTCAGGTCTCTCAACAACAGGTACTGTTATGACTCAGTTATGGTTCATGTTGGTGTGAATGACTTGATGTACCACTCTGGACTGTATGAAGAAAGACATGATTGAGCTCTTGGACTATGCGTCTCAGGCAGGTATGGCCATAGCCTTAAGCAGCATTTTACCTTCACCTAGGAGGATGCCTCAATAGAAATAGAAAATGATTGACTTCAATAACTGGCTTAGCTTTTGGTGTCATTCTAAGATAATTCAGTATCTGTCAGGCTGGGATGAAATGTCCAACAGACCTCAATGCTTTGCCAGACATGGACTTCCTCTGTCACCCCTGGGATTTCGGCTACTGTCCAAGGCTCTTACCACCCCTGTAGTGCCTTTTTTAGACAGTGTCTCAAAGACAAAATTCCTGATGTAAAACTTCATCTAAAAACAACTTCAGGTTTATGCTGCTAAATGCTGGGAGTCTTAGCGCAAAACTGCACTCTCTGGAAGCAGTCCTCACTTTGGAAGATGCAGACATTTGTGCAGTCATGGAGACCTGTTCACGGCTGTGGAGAGCACCCTAGCCATACCAAGTTATACCTCCTTCTACACATTCAAACCAGAATCTGAAGGTGTGAAAACGAAAAGATGTGGTGTATTAATTAATTAATTAATTAATTAATTAATTAATTAATTAATTAATTAATTTTACATTTGTTTATTGGGAAAAGTCCAACTGGGCTGGATTACCCATTTTCAGCGGAGGCCCAGGGAGAAAATCTCCAAACTGTAATACATAAGATATTAAAGTACAGTTTTAAATACAATGATGAAATAGAGAGTACAGGCAGCATACAGTAAAATCCCAAAATAATAACAATGAACAGTGAAAGTATAGGCAATAGAGAATGCAACATTTACATCTTGGACAACATTTGTAGTTTCATAGTAGTGTACTAGGCTATCTGCCCTGGGGCATTTACAAGCCTAGCCAACAATGATGTGGCTTACGCCACCCCGTATTATATAGTTGCGCCTCTCTAGTAGTGACACATGTGGGACCCCATTATTTAGTAAACTATACCTCTGTCTAGTAGTGACACTGAGGTGACTCCCAGGGTAAACTTACGATCTCCCATCCATGCATCGAGATTTTTCTTGAACAGTGCCAATGAAGGGCTCTGTCTCACATGAACTGGGATTTTGTTCCAGAGTACGGGTAACCTCTGTGTTATGAATCTATCCCTCCAGCATGTTTTATTCATATTTGTGCAGAGGTTGAAATCTTTAGCTCATGTGGTTCTGGTGGATCTGGATTTTTTCAGATGGAGCATGTCCATCAGTTCTTGGCTGGACATGGCCCTATATGTTAGGCACAAATCACCTCTGAGCAGGCGGTATGCTACTGAATAGAGCTGGAGTTTCTTTAATCTAGCTGGATAAGGCACATGTTTGAGACCCATGATCCTCTTGGTGAGGTACTTCTGGGGTCTTTCCAGTTGTTGCATGTGCCGGGTGAGATACATCCCAAATGGAGCATTATATTCAATCATGGGCCTGGCAAGTGAGGAATATAGAGGTACAATGACCTCCTTTGATCTGTATGAGAATCCCTTCATGATGAGATGGGCAAGGTAGAATGTCTTTCTGACCACTTTGGCAACATGGTTGTCAAAGGAGAGGTCACTATCGACTTGAGTTCCCCAGGTCTCTGATTACTTCTTCCGTACTCAGTGGGTTATTGTCTATGTGATAATTTGTGGATACTTTGTTTTTCCCAAAGGGGATGACTATACATTTTTTGGCATTAAGTTTGAGGCCATGATTCCGGCACCAGTTGTCCGTTTCAGTGAGCCCTTTCTGTAGGATGTGTGTGTCAGCAGCTGAATCAACTATGGCACCCAGTTTGCAGTCATCTGCAAACTTTGTCAGCCATAATCCTCCCATATTTGCTTTCACATCCGAGAAGTAAATGCCGAATAAGAGTGGTCCCAAGACTGAGCCCTGTGGGACACCACTCGTGACTGGTTTTGAGTCTGACATGGCTCCAGCAATTTTGACCTTATGGGTTCTGTTTTTTAGCCAGTTTGCTACCCATCTTGTGACATATGGATTTACATTTAGGCTGCTGAGCTTGTCTATGATGCCAGAGTGTGGTATCATGTCAAAGGCTTTAGCCAAGTCCAAGTAGGCAGTGTGGACAGCCTTGCCCTCGTCGATGGCACTAGTGACTGTCTCGAAGAAGTCAACCAGGTTTAAGAGGCAGGATCTGCCTTTTACAAAACCGAACTGGGTGGGATCAAGGGTCTGCAGATCTCCAATATCGTCATTTATGAGTTCCATGATGATTCTTTCCATAGCCTTGCAGACCAGGCTGGTCAGACTTATGGGGCGGTAGTTACCAGGGTCAGTAGAATTTCCCCTTGTGTGGTGTGGGCCCTCTGTTGCTGCGCCAGTGTTCAGGTACATATCCTGTAGTGAGGCTAAGATTGAATAGCATTTTTAGGTGCGGGTTTAGTTCATCTTGAAGTTCACGTAACACGCAACCGGGGATACCATCGGGTCCCATAGATGCTGTTTTTTTTGCTTTGTTGAGTGCTGATTTCACCTGTATGTCTGAGATGACAGGTAGGTTATATTCAGCAGGGATAATTACTACATCTTTAGGGGTGAGGAGGGAGAAATTTGCACTGAACCTATCTGCCAGAATATTGGCAATGTCAACAAAGGATAAATAAATAAAGATTAGTACGCCTATTTTAAAAATAGTGAGTGTCCTGTATTTCTGGAATACTGTAATATACTCCACTGGTACATTTTATAGACTTACTCAAATGAGCACTGAATTCATATACTAATATTGTGTAAGTAATATCTCAGTGTTTACAGTGAACCAGTTTGCTTTCATTTACAGGGTTTGTTTGAATGGGTTTAGTCAAAAATCTTTTAACAAAAGCCCAATGAGAAAGCTACAATATATTACAAACACCAGCTTGGTCAACAAGGTTATCCTGAGGCAGAGTAGCAACTGCCAAATGTTCACCGCAACCCTTTACTCCTAGTCCAGACAAACTCAACATGTGAGAGATGCAACTGTATTAAGAACCTTGAATCCATGCTCTCTTACACAACAGTCAGGCCATATGACAATGAGCAAGTTGTTAGCATGAACATATTAGTCAAAGGTGATTCCATCAGAAGACACACATGTCCCTCTCACCAGGCTGGAAAAGGTCACGTCAGCTGTCTATTAGGTGCCAACATCATATCACACATGCACTCAGGTCTCTCAACAACAGGTACTGTTATGACTCAGTTATGGTTCATGTTGGTGTGAATGACTTGATGTACCACTCTGGACTGTATGAAGAAAGACATGACTGAGCTCTTGGACTATGCGTCTCAGGCAGGTATGGCCATAGCCTTAAGCAGCATTTTACCTTCACCTAGGAGGATGCCTCAATAGAAATAGAAAATGATTGACTTCAATAACTGGCTTAGCTTTTGGTGTCATTCTAAGATAATTCAGTATCTGTCAGGCTGGGATGAAATGTCCAACAGACCTCAATGCTTTGCCAGACATGGACTTCATCTGTCACCCCTGGGATTTCGGCTACTGTCCAAGGCTCTTGCCACCCCTGTAGTGCCTTTTTTAGACAGTGTCTCAAAGACAAAATTCCTGATGTAAAACTTCATCTAAAAACAACTTCAAGTTTATGCTGCTAAATGCTAGGAGTCTTAGCGCAAAACTGCACTCTCTGGAAGCAGTCCTCACTTTGGAAGATGCAGACATTTGTGCAGTCATGGAGACCTGTTCACGGCTGTGGAGAGCACCCTAGCCATACCAAGTTATACCTCCTTCTACACATTCAGACCAGAAACTGAAGGTGTGAAAACGAAAAGATGTGGTGTATTAATTAATTAATTAATTAAATTAATTAATTTTACATTTGTTTACTGGGAAAAGTCCAACTGGGCTGGATTGCCCATTTTCAGCGGAGGCCCAGGGAGAAAATCTCCAAACTGTAATACATAAGATATTAAAGTACAGTTTTAAATACAATGATGAAATAGAGAGTACAGGCAGCATACAGTAAAATCCCAAAATAATAACAATGAACAGCGAAAGTATAGGCAATAGAGAATGCAACATTTACATCTTGGACAACATTTGTAGTTAGATGTTTTTGGCTGGATTAGAACATGCATTTAGAAGAAACAGTACTGAGAGTCCCGATTAGTATTTGGCAGTTATAGAGCATGCATAAAGCAGAAACAGAATTGAGACTCTTGACTATTGATACAGTTCAAATTAGTGTTTGATAGTGAAAGTATACAATGGCAGTATAAGTAGATACACAGGAATATTCAGTAAAGTGTAAGAGTAAGCCGTACTAATAGTTGAAATAATAATGACATTTCCTTTATGGACTAGTAGTCCTAAAAGAATTAGGAGAAGAGAAAGTATGTTTTAGACGGTTTGAAGGTATTATCTAGGTTAAGTACACATATGCAAGACCATGAGTTATTTAAATGCAACTTAAGAAGGTGCTTAAAGCCACAAGTGTTATCTAGTGACCGGATGGCAAGAGGGAGTGCATTCCACGCTTTAGCTACTGTAGTAGCATAGAGAGAGTCCCCCGAGTTATATTTGCTTATAGTTACATCAACTAGTGCTTTGTTGGTACTTCTTAGTGGTCGATTGCTAGCATAGTAGTGCAGGAGTCCCTGTAGGGCTGGGGTTTTCAAAGGGTGATAGAGGATTTGGTGGGCCATGATAAGTTGGTTGAAAGTTATTAGATTTGGCAATTCTAGCTAGGACAGCTTTCTAAGGATTTGGCAGTGATGGGATCTATATGGTGATTCTTTAGCAAATTTTGCTATTTTGTTATTGCAGATAGTTAATTTATTTAGTTCGCCTTTGTTTACATTGGTTAGTACTGGGGAGACACAAAAGAGTGCACAGTAGGTGTTCTTGAAATGGTGACTTTACTTTCAGAGGTTAGGTAATTTTTGCATCTATAGAGGGTACCTAGCTTTTTGAGAACCTCTGTGATAGTTTGTGCTATATGTTTGTCAAATTTCATATTCTGGTCTATGATTACTCTTAGAAGTTTAGTATGTGTCACAGGTGTGATGGGAGTAATGTCAGACGATGTTATTTTAAAAGATGGAATTGGGCCAACAGCCTCAGAGGGATGGAACAACATTAGTTGAGTTTTTTTAGGATTAAATATTAGTTTTGAGTCAGAAAGCCATTTTTCTATTGCTGAAAGGATTCTTGGGTGATTTGTTGTAATTGCTGAAGTGTTGGGGCAGGGCATATTAGGATAGAATCATCGGCATATTGGGTCAGGATGGCATGGAAGATAGCTTTGTGTAGGTTGTTGGTGAATAGGGAGAAGAGAAGGGGTCCAAGGATTGATCCTGAGGGACACCTAAGTTCACAGGGAGGAGGGGGAAAGGGTGTTTGCCCATTTTATGGCTTGTTGATAGTTTGAGAGAGATACTCTTTGAACCATGATAGTGCTGAGTTGTGTCAATTGAGATCTGATAATGCAATTAGAAGTTTAGAATGGGAAACTGTGTCAAAGGCTTTGGACAGGTCTAAGAATATGGAAGAGACAACAGACAAGATTACCTATGTTTCGCTGTTGATTTATGGTGCTGGAAAAACTAATAAAGGCGGTAGTGGTACTGTGGTATGGGCGGAACCCATGTTGTGCTTTAGTTAGGAGATTATTAGTTATTAAGTAGTTTAGTGTTTGGTAGTGAATGTATTTCTCAAGGATTTTGGAGAGGGGGATAGTACGGCAATAGGATGATAGATAAGTCACTTGAGTTGCCACCTTTGTGAATTGGAATTACACAAGATATTTTCCAGAGGGGTGGTATATGTTGTTTAACTATGGACCTGTTTATTAGTATAGATACAGGATAACAGATTGCTTTAACAGCAGTCTGGAGGAATTCACTTGGAAGTCTATCAGCTGCTAGAGTAGTGGGTTTTAGTTTTGTTAGATATTTATATATTGTATTAGTTATGACTGGTTGTAGGGAGAAACCATTTTGATCAAAGTCTGATGTTTGGGAGTTAGCTTGAGTTGTAGCAGAGGTGGTATTAAGCAGTTTTTGAATGGTGTTGGCGAAGTACTCATTAAATTGAGTTGCAATGTTGGTAGTGGAGGTGTCAATATTAGGAGGAGGGGGTGGAAGTTTTCCCGGGCTGTAGTATTTTATTTATATCTGCCCAAAATTCTTTTGGGTTAGTTTTGAGCTTATTTTCTATATCAGAGTAGTTTCATTTGTAAATTCTTATTTGTTTCTTAGTTTCTGAAAGTTTTGCCTATTCAGACTGGTTTTGTTTTGCCACCAAGTTTCCCAAACCTTGTCTCTCTGTTTTAGGAGTTGCTGGGTAGTTTTTGGTAAGCCAAGGGGCATAGTTGTACTTTGTTCTTATAGTTCTAGTAGGGGCAAGCTGGTTGAGTATGTTTGGGAAAGTAGAGTTAAAGTAATCCAGTGCTTTGTCTAGGGAAGGTTTAAGATGGGTGACAAGTTACAGTGATTTAAAGCAGTTATGAGGTCCTGGGATTTGAAGTTATTTTGTATAGCATATTTGCTGCAGGGTGGAGGTTTTTGTGGGTTTTAAGTGATGCCTAGAATGAAAGTAGGTTGGTGGCCACTGAGACTGTTAGGTGGAGTAATAGGGTTGAATAGGCCGATTGGTGAGAATCCAGTTGAGAATGGATTCTTTCTTGGAGGATTTATCAATTCTAGTCAGGGTTTGGATTAGTTGAGTAAAGTCATGTATGTTAATGTGAGTGATGGGTAGGGGGGAGATACATGTGGACCAGTCAATGTTAAAGTCTTTCAAAGACTTTTTAAATACTTTTTTTTTTTTTTAAAGTGTTTCACGAGGAAGGGTGTGGGAAGACCAGTGAAGAATTGCTTCTAGTGGGTCAATGTTGTTATTACCACGGGAAATGTCTATGCCAATTAAATTTAGTTGCCTTTGAGCTTTGAGTTTTACTTTAGTGAAAAGTATCTCTGCATCATTGAATGTAGGAAGATTTATGCTTATATTGGAAAGTGTAAGGTTGCTTTTGAATAGGATGACAATCCCACTTGCCCCATTTGGCTATCCTGTCTTTCCTGAGTAGATTATACCCTTGGGGAAGAAACTTATTGTCATTAATATGTGGCTTGAGTCAGGTTTCTGTGAGGACAACATCAGGGTAGTACAGGGACAAGGTTGCATGAAGTTTCTCAATTTTGTTTACTATACTTATTATGTTAATATTAAGTATTAGTAGGTCAGTTGTACCCCTTTGGGAGTTTAATAAAGATGTAAGTTGGATTGAGACAGTTATAAGTTTTCTTGCAGGACCAGGATTTGGGGTGAATGTCCCCACTGATTAGCAGCTAACGCAATGTGTAGGATGGTTTTTAAATATTTACATACATGTAGGTGGAAGTGTAGAGAGAGACAGTGTTTGGATGTATAGTGGAATAGTTTGAGTAGGGTTAACTGGTTGCATTTATTTATTTTTATTTATTACATTTGTTAACTGGGTAGTGTCCGACTGGGCCAGAAGCCCATTTTCAGTGGAGACCTGAGGAGAAAAGCCCCAGAAAATATAAAGTAATACAAAAGAAGCAATAGTGATTTATATAACAATAAACACATTAAATTTACAGGATACACGTATAGAGAAAACATGGTCTTCAGCTCAGAGAATAAATCGCACATGCAGTTACAGATTATGAATATGGTACATATGACTACTTCAATGAGTGGCAGAAAATTACATATAATTCAGCAAATGATTGGGAGAGGTACAGTGATGAAACAGTTCTGCATAGTAAAAAAATGAAGAAAATTAGTTGATGAATAGGGGACTGTGGTTACAAGAAGAATCATGAAGTATGTTATAGTTAGGTGGAACAAACATTGCGTAAAAGTACTGGAAGTGAAAAGGGATTAGCCTGGAGTATGGCAGAAGCACAGCCAAAGACTAGCAAGGTGGTTCTTTAGAAGTAGTTTGACCTAACCTTTAAACTGCTCTTTGCTGATACCTTTTCTGCTATACACACCTCTATTAAGCCCTCCACCCACCTGGAACTTTTCTTCCTACCAACTTTCCACCCCTTTAGTCCCTCCTACCTTCTACCCCTATAGTCCAACCAACTTCAATCCACCTATCCCTTCCCCCGTAGCTAGTTTCCTCCTGGTGTTTACTTATATCTCCCAAAGACTGTGGTGCCATTTTTAAATCCTGTCCTGAGCATCCACAGGTCCTCTGTGCTGGTCCTGGGGTTTAGGCTGCTTGTTTTCGCCTCCCGGTAGGTCTTTTCAGCATATCTGTCTATCATTTGCGAGACTCTAAGCAACTATTGTACTAAACTCCATGTTTTTACTTGTAACTGTGTTTTAGGGTTATAGATGACCTTGTGCTGATGGCTATGACTCCAATGCAATGTTTGTAACTGTGTTGTAAGGTTATTGCTGGCCTTTTGCTGACGGCTTTATTTATCTGTGACCTACATGTGTTTTTGACCTCTGCAAGCTGCTAGTGAGACGAGTGAGGCTCTTTTCTACACTGACTAATGCTGCATTAATTTAGTATGGGTACAAGAGGCTTGAGTGAATACTGCTGGCTTTGCATGACCAGAAACCTGTTTTTGACCTCTGCAAGCTGCTTGTGAGACAACTGGGGCTCTTTTCTACACTGACTAATGCTGCATTAATTTAGTATGGGTACAAGAGGCTTGACTGAATACTGCTGGTTTGTCACGACCAGAAACCTGGTGTAATGATGTCCTGTTAAAAGGATGCCAACCAAAGTGCATCGCTGAATGCCGGATAGCCTCTTAAGGTGGAATAACAATCCCTCTTCAAGCCTTCCACTTAAAATCAGGTTTAGCAGCCATTTTTCTTTCCATTTGTAACTATAAGGGCTCTGCACAGCTTCTACACTGTTTTTGGGACCGTTTTGCCCTATATACTGTACTGCTTGACTGCTTGGTTTGTACTGTGTCATTTGCCCTTTGCTTAGGTGAATTACCAGCTTAGTAGCTGTAAGCTGCTTTTTGGGATGGGTATGTCTCTTTTTATGTTGTCACCAGCTGCATTACTTTAGTCTGAGTATACAGGGCTTGACTGTTGCACTTTGCTGGCCTAGTCTGCTCCCCAGATGTCCTGTTAAAAGAACTCCAATGAACATATATCGCTGAAGGCCTTTATTTCTCTTTTAAGGTGGATCAATGTCCGACTAGAGCCTTTACCTTAATTACTGGCTTAGCAGCTATTTTTCTTTTCCGTTTGTCTCTATAAGGGCACCACACGGCCATTATATTGTTCTGAAAACTGTTCAGCACAAGTTATTGCACAGCATGAACATATCATAGTTTATTGTGTTAGTCTGTTAAGCACTATATATTGAACTGTTTAGAGATTTTATAGTATTACTTTATCATTTACCCCTTACTTTCTGCTGCTTATATTTAGCTCTACTGCTGTATAACCATGTCCTCTCAAACAGACTAGGGTCAATGATAGCATGCAGAACTGCTGAATGAATGTTTTGTTCTATTTAATGGAGCCTATATTGCCTAACTTGTATTGTTCATAGCACAATGTCTGCTGCTTTCCATTATTAATCCCCTAAACCTAATCTTCCTCAAATTACTTGCTCCAGCCTCATCTAACCATAGCCTCTCTCCACTACTGTGCTTTGTTACACCCTCCCTTCTTCTCTAAACATTCCTTACCTGCCTTTCCCCTCTACATCTGCAATATTAACTAACTCAGTGGTGTCTCCTCTACAGTAATCCATCCTGGGTGCTCCCTCCCTGCTTTAAATGCAAAAGGAATACCTCCGGCCATCATCTGAAGACACCCTGAATTGGACAGCTTGCCTGGTGCTTAGAAAAATACTACTCAAAAGACCTCCCAAAAAGATTGTGTAAATGTATGTTGCTTAACACTAATTAAATGTAGATGATGTACTATCGATAGAGTTAGTCTGCCCTCCCGTGTGCACGTTCTAGCAACCTACCGCAGATCATTTGCCCTCTCCCCCTCCTGTTATCACTACCCTAGAATATATTTAAACTCAAGACTGGTCCAACTATCCTTGCTGTTTGCGATCTCCTTCTAACATTAGGTGGCAGCATCTACTAATATAAATCCTAGACAGTCTTATTTTTTCACAAACAGTTGGCTGTGAGTTAATATCCTTAGACTGTAAATATCTTCTCCCTCTCTGCTAAACCACCCTCTGTAATGGCAGCCTTCACTTTCTGGCTGGAAATATTTTGCTCATACCTTCCAACTAGAGCCTTTAAACTGCTCTTTGTTGACACTTTTTCTGCCATACTCACCTCTAGTGTTCTTTCCTGCTCTGTTCGCCCTACGGGCTCACTCCACTCCCCTACCCTACCCCCAATTCTCACCCACCCCCAGTACTCCTAGCCTTATTCCTATCTTACCCCACCATTTCAGCCTAATTATCCAGTAGCAGCTCCCCCCTCATTACTCCTTCCACCTTTAGCCATCCTTCTTAAACTCTGTAATCTGTACTCAACCCAATAATTATAGTCCCCTCCTCTTTCCCTAAATCTTTAGAATATCTCCATCACTTTTTAAACCCTTTCTTCTTCATAGCCTTCTCTATTTTCCTAATCACTCATACCACTGTCTCTTTGCTCCAACATGCTCCCCTCAAGTTATCACACCCTCCAGTCCCCCAGCTTCCTCTTTATGTTCCTACTTCCCTTATACTATGCTACCTCATATTCCACCTGTGATTGTCCAATACCACCTACAAAGGCAACCACCATACAAACCCACCTTCTCCCTCACTCTTACTCCCATTGCCAGATTATCCCCTCTTCTCTCATTCAGCCCAACCCACTGCACCTATTTTACCCTAAACTCTTCTCCTCTAAAGTCAAGACACTGTCACCTGCTCCAATCTATAATCTACCAAAATTCATTCCTGGCAGACCAATATGGCTAAAGGATATCTCCTTCAACAACCTAGTCCAAGCTAACCATCCTAACCCTGGCCCTACATCCTTTATTAACAACAGTCATCCCTTACCCTCTTCCTCCTACCTCAACACCCTAAAGATTTTTACAATTAATGCACAAAGTTTAAACAATAAAGTACACCAATTTCAAGCTTGGTTAAGCCATAACCAACCAGATTTCTTAGCCATCTCCAAAACCTGGCTCAAGCTCTTTATCTCCAACTTTGAGTTTCTGCCCTCAGGATTTCATTGTCTCAGAAATGACCGACTAAATAAAAAAGGTGGCAGCACTGCCCTAGACTACTCCAACCTTCTTATCTTAATTCCCCTCCAAATTTCAATTTCAGAACACTGAACTAACTGCTGTAATTCTAAAACTAAATAAACATAAAACTATCTGTATCATTGCCCTATATATCTCACCTGGTAACAATATTTCTACACTCGAAAATATTTTCTTATCGGCCTCTACTGAAATTAACTATGAAACTTATATCCTTGGTCATGTGAATATTGACTGGAATAAAATCAATTGCCCCTCTCCCTCCCTATACATTAACCTCTATAACTTCACTCAAATAATCTTCTCCATCACTCAACCTAACAAAATAAACCCTTCCGGATTCACTATAGATTGGATCCTAGTCTCAGATCCAAATAAAATAACAAATTCTGGCACAATTCTTGATACCTTTAGCGACCACCTCCCAAGCCTTTATGCATTGCTCAACTAGTTCCTCCCACACCAGCATCAATACTTTCAAACTCACAACCTCAGTAGCTTCAACCCAACTACTTTATCAAATACTTTCAAACAAATGAACTGGCAAATTCTAAGCATCCTTCCTCTTGACAAGGATGTAGAATACTTCAACTCTATCTTCCTTGATACTTTAAACTCACTAGCCCCACTAAGAAACAAAAGGATAAAAACTAAAACTGCTCCTTGGCTATCCTAATAGACAAAACTGATTATGCACCACAGAGACAAACTATGGAAGCTTTACCAAAACAATAAACTGACCAATACCTTGCTCCAATATAAACAGCTCTGCAACCATGCAAAACGACTAATCACCAAAGACAGAAAATCCTACTATATCAAACTTCAGTCCAATAATAATAAAATCCCCCAAAAATTCTGAAACTCAAACTCACTCCTCAATCCAGGCTCCAAGAATAATCCCTGTCCTGACCCAAGTAAATGTGACCTCAAACTAGGCTCTGAATTTAACTCATTTTTCATAGCAACTATTACAACCCTCACCAAGACATTTCCCAATAACAGCCCAACTGCTCTACACTCTCTCCCTTCTAACTCACCTCATCTGGTTGAACTCAAACCCATCTCCGCTAACTTTATAAAAAAACTTTTGTCCAGACTTAAACCTTCCTCTACCGCTCCCGACAATATTCCCTCTTCCGTCATAAAATGTGCTGCTGATGGCATTGCTCCCCCAATCAGCATCATTATTAACTGATCCATAAAAGAATCATACATCCCCAAACTCTGACACTCAGCTTATATTCTTCTTCATAAAGGAGGCGAAAATATCAGCATCTCAAACTTTCTCCCCATTGCTTTGCTCTCACCAATCTCCAAAATCCTAGAAAAATGCATCCACCTCCAACTTATGCCATTCCTGACCCAAAACAATCTTCTCACTCCTACCCAGCATTACTTCTGTCCAGGCCATAGCACAATAACTGCTCTACTCTCCTAGAAACTGTCAACCAAGCTTGAAATTGAGGACACTTAGTTTCTACTGTTTTATTCGATCTGTCTAAAGCTTTTGATACTGTTTCCCATAAGCACCTTCTCTGTCATCTCTCAAACCTTAATCTCTCACATAATGCTTTATCCTGGTTCTCCGGCTATCTATCAGACAGATCACAGGCAGTCAAATGGAAGAACTCCATCTCTTCCTTCCTACCCCAACTGGTGTACCACAGGGATCCATCCTTGGGCCAATGCTTTTGAACATCTTCATCAATAACTTTCACACTACTATACATCATGCTAAAATCATTCAATACGCAGACGATTCAACCTTAGTCTGCTCTGCCTCAAACCTCTCTGAATTGCTGACTAAAACCCAAACTGCCTTCTCAACAACTGAAAACTGGATGCACCAAAACCACCTCTCTCTCAATGCAAATAAATCAAAGATTCTACTATTCCCTCCCACAAAGACCCTCTCCTATGATAAAAACAACTTCAAAGTCTATAGTCAAGCCAACTCACCTATAGAAGTGGTCCCCTCTGCCAAACTACTTGGCATTACTGTAGATGAACACCTCAAGTTTAATATTCATATTCAACAAAATATTAAGAAAACCCACCAAAAGCTAGGTATGCTGTATAGGAATAATCACTTTCTGTCCAACTCTATCAGGCAAACTCTGGCCTTGATTTATCTTCTTCCTTCCTTATTATACGGAGCCCCTCTCCTAACCAACCTGTCCTCCTCTATCACCTCTAAACTAGAAAACTGCTACAACAAAATCTCTAAATTTGCCTCTAAATCTAAAATTACCACCCATCACTGCCTAACCCTGCAGTCCCTGAATTGGCTTGAACTCCCAAACTACCTAGACTATCTCCAACTCACTACTGCATATAGACTCATATTTCACCCAACAAAATGTCCCACTCTAACTAACATCCTTCCTCCTTATACACCCAAAAGAGCTCTCAGATCTGAAAATCAGAACTTAATTACTATCCATAAACCTAAACGTCCTGATGGCCAACTTCTCCTAGCTTTCTCAGTAAGCAAACAATGGGATTCCCTTTCCTCCATACTAAGAACCATACCAAACTCAGAAAACTTCAAAACCCAACTATTCAAAAACCTGTCCACTAAATGGAAATGTACCTGCTTTCTCCTAATCAAAGGGGTTTCTCTCTCTGGTTACCAAGCTCTACAACTCTCATAGTTATCTTCTTATGAGCCTATCTAAGCTTTCAACAATTTCTATAGCTTCTCTCTAAGCTCTCAACAACTCCTACAGCTACCCTCACACAGCCCAACCTTGTAAATACTGCAAATAGCATTCTACTGTTGATGTGTGTATGTAAAGCATATTTACTTTTTCTTAAAAGGTTTGTATGTAAACTGTTTCCACACCTAACACATACCTGTTTTCCTCAAATGAAACTGTATGATCCCTACGTTCAAGCTTAACATATTTGTTAACTGTCCATGATATTGAATGCATTTATGAGTAACTATTCCACATATTATCTTTAATATTAACTATCAGTTGTTTCTAAATTGTATAATGCATCTTGGAGCTTTTCTCCCCGGGCCTCCACTGAAAATGGGTCAATTCAGCCCAGTGGACTTCCCCAGTAATCAAACTGCAAATAAATAAATAATAAATAAATAAAACTGTTTTTTGCTATAGTATTGGGAAGAGTGTTCCAGAGTTTGGCTATTTTGTGAGAATAGAGGGAGTCACCGTGGAAGTTATGGGAGTTGGCAACCTTTAGTAGAAGTTTGTTAGATGAGCTGTGAGATCTGGGATTAGAGCTCGGTTGAATTAAATTGGAGATAGCGGGGCAGCTGATGGGTTGATGAACTATTTTATGAGCTATGGTTAGTTGATTTAGTGATAAAAGTTTGGGGAGCTCAAACCAGTTTAACTGTGAGCGAGCTGAGCAGTGGTGAGACTTGTGTGGATGATTAGTGCATATTTGGCAATCTTATTGTAACAAGAGTCTAGGTTGTTGAGGGCTGTCTTTCTCAGGTTTGTGAATATAAGAGAACCATACAGGAGGGTGGATAGCAGGTGTGACCGAGCAGTAGCTAGCCAGGCATTAGGAGTTAGGTATGGTTTGGCCCTGTATAGGGTACCAAGTTTGATGTGGACTTTTTTGCTTGACAGAGCAATATGTTTATCAAATTTTAGATTATCATTTATAGTGACACCTAAAACTTTACCCTGGTTAGAGGGTAGTATCTCGGTTCCATTTGAGGAGAGTATTTTGAGAGGTAGCTGGGATGTTTTGGGTTTTTTGTTACTGAAAACTATTATCTGAGTTTAGTTGGGGTTTAGTATCAGTTGGTGTTGACAGAGATAGTTTTCAATGTCCTGAAAACATGCATTTTTAGTTGAAGTTCCTGGGGTGAGGTGGTTGAGCAGATAAATGTGGCATCATCGGCGTACTGTACTATGGAGGCTAGTTGAATTGCCAAGCTAAGGTTGTTTGTGAATATGGCAAAGAGAAGAGGACCAAGTATAGAGGCTTGTGGTACACCCACAGAGATGGGGAGAAGAGGGGATAGAGAGTTTTCCCATTTTGTGGCTTGTTGGTGGTTGGAAAGATAGCTATGGAACCAAGTTAGTGATGAGAAGCTGAGTCCATAGTAATACAGTTTATTAAGTAGTAGCTGGTGGGATACGGTGTCAAAGGCTTTGGACATATCTAAAAAAAAATAGATTATACCAATTGACCTTCATTCATGAGGTGCTGAATGGTATTAGAGAAGGTTAGTAGGACATTGTTTGTACTATGTTTAGGTCTAAAGCCGTGTTGAGAGCTGGAAAGCAGATTGTTGCTGAGAAAGTAAAGGAGTTGGTTGTGGATGCATTTTTCTAAGATTTTTGCAAGGGGGAAAGGATGGCTATGGGACAAAAGTTAGTTAGTTCATTGGAGGGTCCGCCTTTGTGAAGAGGTATTGTGTGAGCTACTTTCCATAGGAGTAGTACATATTGTTCTCTTATAGAATGATTAATCAAAATAGATATAGGTTAGGCAATGGAAGGAGCGGCAAGTTTTAGAAATTAATTTGGAAGTTTGTCTGCAGCAGTACTGCATGGTTTTAGTTTGGTTAAGAGGGCCTCTATGTAATTAGTTTGCAGGAGTGTGAAGGTGAAATGGGTGGGATTTTCTGGGAAAGGGGTGGGGACAGTAAGTGGTTGAGTTGTTTGGTTGTCTAGCAGGGAGGTGACAGAGTTAATGAAGTGGGAGTTGAAATAGGGTTTGAGTTGTTTGTGGTGACTGGGGAGGGGATGGTGAATGACCGGGGCTGAGGAGGTAGTTGATGGATTACCAGGATGTTTGGGGATTGTTACTGTGTTTTTGCTAACAGGATTGGAAGTATGCTTGTTTGTCTATTTTGATTTGTTTCTTTGTTAGGTTTCTTAGTTGCTGATAAGTTAAGAGGTATAGTGATTTGGTGGTATTTGGTGGGACAGGTAAGACTGTACAGTCTTGTTTTGGGAGGGTAGGGTTAGTGGGTGATGGAGTTATTAAATTGCAGCCAGTGTTAGTACGATATGAAGTGATGCTAGCCATAATGGTGAGTCCTATGATTATCAATGATTGTAATACTGCTGTACTATGCATTATTCTATAGTAGCCCTGCTGTTGTTAGATTTGAGTATATAATTTAAGGTGGTTCTGACTAATAAATATTTGGTTGAAAATGTGGAGGGATTGCTATTCCAGGTGTTAAGTTCTATATTGTTTAGACATAGGGGTACTGTGGGTAATGGAATAGATAGATACAGTGCAAAATGTAGGGATAGGGGAACAGTTAGGGTTGTACTGGATACTTTTAGTAGAGGAATATAAAGGGGGAAGTGGAGCTAAAGGGAAGTGAGTTGATTGGAGGGAAGAAGGAAGAGGTGTGGCTTATGTAGGTATAAATGTAATGAAAGAAGGGGTTGGTAAGAATGGGGGTAGGGTAGGGGACTGAAGTGAGGCCGAGTGTAGCGAGGACGAATGAAGCGGGTTGAAACTCGGGTTTAATACTCAGCAAAAAATGATGAGTGAACCAAACTACGGACTAGGTGAGTCCTGTAAGGTAGGTAGTTGGCCCTTAAAATAACAAAAAGAAGTAAAAAAAATATCACAAATACAACAAAAAACAAACTGCACTAAGAAGCAAACAAAACGAGCTGGAAACCACAATCCCAATAAGGTACTGTTTTATTAGCAAACGCTTTCGGAGAGCGCAGTGTCTCTCCTTCTTCAGACATAAAAAAATGCACAACATTTCCTGCTATCTTTATATACAAGTACTAATTAAACAATCAATTTAACTAAATTAGCATAATTGACAAATTGCTTAGATGTGCATCACTCCAGAGCCAACACATATACCTTTATATTATATTACAAGAATATAATAAAATAGTATAATAAATGCTGACAAATCACAACATATATTAATGTGCTCATCCCTACTTAAAATAACAGAAATACTTTAGAATATAAGTTATGTTACATTTTATTAAAACCAATCCTTATATTTTAATTCGATTAAGAAACCTTATAATCATCACATAAAAACCAATATTGAAAAACTAGACATATTATTAAAAATGTGTTAAAATATATATATATATATATATATATATATATATATATATGTGTGTAAATTTATACACCAAAATATTCAAACAGAGTTCATTAACCATGATTTCACCTTTTCATGGAAAGATATTTTAAAATATGATAGAGACGTGGTCATTCAATCCAGGCTGCATATAGGCACCAGTGCGGATTTGCCAAACCAATTCATCCATCTCTAGCTGAATCAGCCACGGACCACCCCTAATATCAGCAGTTGTTTTTTTTAAGAATGGTGAATTTAAAATGATGGTCAAAAAATTAGCCTACATGTCTTGCAAGAGCATTATTAGAATCCTGCCTATTAATGGCGTACATGTGTTCGTAAATGCGCTGCTTTAACTTCCTTTCAGTCTTACCTATATAGAAAGCAGCGCATTTCTGACACAAAGCCGCATAAACCACACTATTAGTCTCACAGTTAAATTTCCCCTTTATAGTAAACGTTTGATCCCTAATTTTAACCTTAGAATCAGTGCATATGTGCTTACATTGTTTGCATGTCCCACATTTAGTCATGCCAAAAGAACAATTATTGCGGGACTGAGATTTAAGTAAAAAAATATCACAAAGTGGGCCGAGACACTTGCAAGACAGTTAACAGATCAAGTGACTGCTGAATAATGTGCACAGGTGATAGTGCACTGAGCAATTTTATCAGTTGCCATTACTAGAGCTAATACAGAAAACTACAGTGGTGGAGAGGTGTTTATTTCAAGTGGAAAAATGAAATAGGGCAGGTGGTGTATAATTTAGTAAAATAGGCCAAATTTGGGGTGAACAAATGGCATCCCGGTGATCTGCTACAGCTTATTAAGGAGCACGGAATTGGAGCTGAATCATATATAAACATACACTGCAAGAAAGCACAGTAGTTCTTTGTTGATGTCCATGGAGTGCATTAATCTCACTCTGCAATATGTTTCAAGCAGAGTGAGACTTACAGGATGCTGCAAGTGGGAGCAGAACAGTAGCTTCTGACCTGCATGATAACTGTAGGAGCTCTTCTTGCGAATGACTTTCATTTTTCTTGCATTTCCATTCAAGTCTGAGAGCAAACTAGGCTTACTGCTGCAGACAAAAAAGATACATTGCTACTTGCATAAAGGATACATTGTTACTTGCTTCACTTTCCTGCATGCAAACATGCCAAGTGGCTCTGTGCGGCAGTCAGCATTCATACAGAATACCTCAGATTTTTCTACCTTGTTTCTTTGGTCACCCAACCTTAAAGTTTTCATCACAAATCCCAACACTTATGAATGTACCATAATTTTCTCTTTTCTCAGCAGTATTTTATTAATTATAGGACAGGACAGTCACTTTGTAGTTCTTTGCAAAGGATTGACAAGGACAGCCTACAACATTGTTTGTTGAGGTAATACAAACTTGAAGAATTTGTTTACTAACTCAAGTTCAGGCTGAAAAAATAATGCTTGCAGACATTATTTTTAAGGCCTCTCGCAGTAGTGGGACAGTTTTAACTGTACCTCTCTCCCTCTGCTGCTCCTCCAGCCTGTGCACCTGCTCAATGAACAGCACGATTCCAATCAATATTCATTAAAGATAAATATACCTCCAGATTGGTTAAACAGTATGATTCCCTACAGATATTCCCTACAGATACTGCTAATGCAATTAACTGCTGACAGGACACCTACTCAAAGTCATTGCCAGCTACAGGACTCCCTCCATGAATCAGGACGCCCACTCTGCCTATTTGGATCTACTTAAGTCCCTCAAGATACATTCGTACACCATGGTTTTGGGTGACTTTAAATACCCATTCATTGACTGAGTAAATTACTCATGCTCAAATTCACCTGCCCAAAGGTTCCTTGACTTTGTTAACTCCAATGCCCTGGACCTGCTGGTTGACACCCCCCAAAGGTTGCCAACATCCTGGATCTAGTGTTTACCAGTAAGCGGATACACTGTAGCATCCCCACTGTGGGGTCTTCCCTGGTGAGATCTGACCACAAATCGGTCTCATTTGAAGTACCTATCACACCTGATCACCTCCCCCCAGCAAAACTAAACTAAAAAACTTCTCCAAGCAGATTATAATCTCTTATGGGATGGTATAAATAGCTTCAATGCCCCTCCCGATCAGATGGAACTGGCAGCTATGCCAAGTTCTACACCAGTGCTTTACATAAACGCCTGTATAACTGCATTGACTCAGCCGTACCTGATAGGACCAAAACAATATCCTCAAGGAAGAGCAAACCTGCCTGGCAAGACAACTGCTTTAACAAGGCTTTACAATAAGAGGAAGAAATTGCTGTCTAAGAGGAACAGGGAGTGAGCCCTAAACTGGAAAAACTCCCTTCTCAGCTTAAACAAGCAAGTAGACTTATTGTGAAGTCCTCCAAAGCAAACTATGAATCCAAATTAGCTTCCTTAACTAAAGACAACCATAAGGTGTTCTTTAGTTACATCCGTGACCTAAAAGGAAAGGCCCAGATTTCTGCCACACTGGTATTTAATTATTACCACATATACTGAGCCTGTGGACATAGCTAACCTGTTGGCTGACAGGTTCTTTGAAAACTCCACTCCCTGTCCCTGCCACACGTACCCCAATGGCATACCTACCCACCTGTCCCCTACATTGTATCTCTAAAGAGCAAGTCATAAATTCTCTCTCTAAGGCCATAAACACGGCAGCTATGGGACCTGATAACATCCCAGGCTATGTCCTACATGGACTCCAACAAGAATTAGCAACACCACTGGGTACTCTTTTCAATCATATAGTCTAAGCACCGGCTTCATCCCAGATGAATGGAAAATGGCAACTGTTATTCCCTAGCACAAAGGTGGTGCTTCCACTGACCCCAGGAACTACAAACCTAGCCTGACTAGTCTTATCTACAAGGCCATGGAATGAATTTTCATGGACCTTTTCAACTAAGATATTAGTAATCTCCAAACACTTGACCCTACTCAGTTTGAATTTGTCAAAAGGGAGATTAAGCCTTTTAAATCTGGTGGACTTTTTCAAGACAGTCACCAAGGCTCTGGACAAGGAGAAATATTGCATACAGCCTACCTAGACTAACCAAGGTGTTTGACACTATCCCCCACTCAAGCACCATTGACAAACTCACCCACCTATGTATCAAACCCATATATCATTAGATGGCTTGCTAACTAGCTCACTGATAGAACCCATATAGTCAAAATAGGCAAATTCACCTCCCAACAGCAGACCTGTAACCAGTGGTAATCCACAGGGATCACTCATGGGACCTCTATACCAATGGATGTATTATCATCCCTTTTGGTAAGGGTGATGTCAATGCAAAAACATGTATTATCATCCCTTTTGGCAAGGGTGATGTTCCTGCTAACTACCACATCAATAGCAACACCTTCAGTACGCATTCAGTGGTGAGAGACCTGGGCTCACAGGTTGACAACAACCTTACTTTTGACCATCATGTCTCCACAGTGGTAAAAAGGACATTCTATATTGCTCATTTCATAAGTAAGGGCATTGCGTCCACAAAAAAAGAAGTTATAATCTATCTATACTCTTCCCTCATCAGACCAATAATTGAGCACAATGTCCCTTTTGGTATGTACCTTTCCAAGCACCTGCAGTAGTTGGAGAGATCACAAAGGTTCCTAACAAGGAAAGATTCAAGGTCTTCAGCATCTGTCCTATGTGGATCATCTTAAATCACTGTCACTTTATTCGGTTTCATACAGACTGCTCAGAGGCGATCTCTGCCTTGCATACAAGGCAATCTCTGACCCTACTTTACTGGAAATGCTGCATCTCCATAAGTCAAATGGTACATGGGTTACTCACTCTAAAGACATTAACTTGGTATGTGACATTAATAGAACCTGCTGGAGGGACAGATTTGTCTCCCAGAGGTTACCACACCTTTGGAACAGACTCCCACTTCATGTTGAACAGAGCATCTCATTGGCCCTCTCCAAACGCAATTGGGATGATTGGATGGGTAACCATAAATTCACAGTGGGGGTTCCATCTGTGTCCCTCTTGGGCAGGAGCAATAGGCGCTGATCATGGAAATAAGGGTAGAGCTTGACAAGGCCTGTAAGGACCCTAGAGCCATTAGCCTAGTAACTTCCTATGATCCTATGAAGACTTAACGAGTTTGCTGGCTGCCAGCTCATTTACAGTGAGAAATCTTGCATGTGCAATTCAAGTTGCAATTGCTTCTGTGAAAATACAAAACTGGGAAAAACAAGTGTATAATTTTAAAAGATCAAAATAACTACAAGACAAAATGGAAATTGCTGGAAGTGAACAGGAGGCAAAATGTAACATCTGCTAAAGATATGTCTGGAAATAAGTCAAAAAATAGAAATTAGGGCAGTAATTATTGTTTTTTTAAGTTTTCTATGCAATTCCAGCTTGGAGTAAGGAAATATGTCCATGTTGGCTCCCTGTCAAACATTCACCTGATTTATGTTTACCTCACCACAAGTGCAAACACAAACTAAGAAAAGCTCCTGAATGGGATCAGCATTCAAGAGTAAAAATAATTACAGGAAAAGGTGTTTTTGCAGGGAGTCAAGCCCTGCACTCCCATTCTTTGTAATATACCAATTCCAAGGTTGCACTATGGAGGAGAAAATTGGCAACCAGAGCCGGTCTTAGGTATAGGCCAACTAGGCGGCCAGCTAGGGTGCCACTCTATGAGGGGCACTTTTCCAGTATTTATTTCATGTAGGTAGACCAGGATGGGGCACCAGGTGGTGTGGTGGGGGACACCGTGGAGCCCTTTGGCCTAAGGCACTAGCTGACCTAAGGCCATTCCTGTTGGCAACTTAGGCAAAATAATAAGATATTTGCAACCATCAACAATTTACGTGCTTGAAATGCCATGGGGGAGGGGACTGCTAAACTGGTGAGGTAGTTTCATTAGTGGAAACTGCACTAAGAGTGGATTTCAACAGTTAGAACTTAACTATTCTACCTTTAGGGTCTATGTGCACACTGTATGAAATAAAATGGCATTTTTTTTTTATCTAGAGTATAGTGTGATTCTATGAACAGTAAAGTCTCAGGTAACTGGCAGGCATGGAGCTTGGTAAATGCCAGATAACTGTAGTTTCTGTTTGTTTGAGAGATGCTATTAAAAACAGACCTGACTAATACTGTACCCTATACTATTTGTTTGGTTTGACTTGTTTTCTTGTTGGGGAAAGAGGGAATGCATTCCTATCTTGCTTTTTAAAACTCTAAAACTCTAAAAAATATAAGGTATGTTTCTGCAGGGGGAAATAGAAAGTGCAACGCACGAAAACTATATTATATTTTTTCGATTTCTTTGCCGGCTGCTGGAGTTCCGGTTAACTGAGAGTTTACTGCACTGAACCCAAGACCTTTTTTCTGGCATAAAGACTATTCTACACATGAAACCTATGAACCTATGAACCTATGAAAACTATCAGCTACCACTATCACAAAGTACTGTGAAAAAATAAACTTCAAGCTTTGGGTGAAAATATTGTAACCTGCCACATTTCAAAGTCGGCATCTGCCTACTAAAATGAAACACCATAACTCTCATCTTCAATAGCTCCATCTGAACATTTCAACAGAATAATTAACTGTCTAAATCCATTTCTGACTTATTCTGTTTGCCCCTACTGCCTTAGCTTATGCCAGTTTAGGAGCTTCTTCTTCTTCTTTCGTCTTTTCCCGGTTAGGGGTCGCCACAGCGGATCATCTGTCCGCTCACGATTGGCAGTGAAGTTTTACAGTCTCGAGTTGCCTGCCCGACACCCAACCTTCCACAGAAGGCACACACATGCACACACTCACATCTAGGGACAATTTAGAGTATCCAATCCACCTACTTCATGTCTTTGGGATGTGAGAGGAAACTGGAGCACCCGGAGGAAACCCACGCAACCACAGGGAGGACATGCAGACTCCACACAGAAGGCACCCCAGCTGAGAATCAAACTGGAGAAACTCTTGCTGTGAGGCGGCAATGCAAACCGCTGCACCACCGCAGCCACCCAATGCCAGTTTAGGAGCTATTTTGTTTTATTTTTTTATATTTGTACACTACTGCTACTATTGTATGAAATCATAGCTTTTTGACCTCACTTTACAATTGTACTAATTGTTATCCTTTTTGTGCAGAATTGTACTGTGTGGTATCTTTTTGTTGTGTGCCATTAAGCATGGGTCATGTCTGATAAAGGTCCTCAGTCAGACCAGTATTACTTGCTCAGTTAATAAACATTAAAATAAATATTTTATAATACTGCTTCATAACAACAGGCAAACAAAATCCACATCATAAACAAATACTTTCAAATCATAAGAGCAAAACTGCCTTCTGGTATTAACATAAATTTAGCCAGCAACTGGGAAATGGTTCAGGCCACATTTCATGATACAGTTCAAAGGAATAGCTACATGCTAACTTTTATAAAACTATAAATTACAATTGTGTTATAAACTTACCATGACAGTATATGTTCGAATGATCACTGCTGCAGTAGCCTTAGCTAAATGGGTTATATCCTGCCAAGGATACGACAGCCAGCCAGCTTTCAAAGCTTCAGGGCACCTTCCATGCACCCAAACTGCCAAGCAGCTTGAGCTTAACTGAATAAAATACAAGTGTGGGCACAAAGCCCTTCAGAGCTTTCATGCCAACTAAGACAGGGAGGCTGAACCCTAAAAGGACAATGCAAGGATGTAAATTAAATAAATAACCATACCCCGGCATAAGCAACACACCAAAAATCAACGGGAATAGAGGGAGGGAGTGGCAACTGTAGCAGTGACCATTTGAACATCTACTGTTATAGTAAGTTTACTTACACAACTGTACTATCTTCATCATACTGATCACTACTCCAGTAGCCTTATATGGCTTGATTACTACATTTGGGAGGTGGAAGGAGAAGAGTCACAGAGCCTATAGAAAATGGTCCTTGCCAAGCCTGATCTAGACCTACAGACTAAATCAAGTTTATAGTGCTGTGTAAAAGTGTGTACAGAGGAATAACTTGCAGCTTCTAGAATACTTAGGGAATCTAACCCTTTCAAAAAAGCCTTAGATGAAGCCAAGGCCTTAGAAGAGTGGGCCAAACCCTGCCTGGAACAGTTTTGTTATGGTGAGTACAACAAAAGGTAATAGCCTTAGACAACTATTTAGAAATAGTCTGTTTTGACACAGGTTGTCCTTTATTCTTACCTTGACAAAAAGTGAACAATTTATCTGAAGAGCTGAAAGATTTAGTTTTGCCAAGATAGTAATCTGAGTTGTCTGCGGACATCCAGGGTATGGGGTATCCTTTCTCTCTTATTTTTTGGATTAAGGAAATAAAACAGGGAGATGGATAGTTTGGCTTCAAGTAAACTTGGATACCACTTTCGGCATAAAAGGATTAGTTCTGAAAGAAACCCTGTCCCTGTGGAAAATGAGATTGAGTTGCAGGCTCTTATGGTGAGTCAACCCTGATAACCTTCTTACAGAGGTCAGAGCAATAAGTAAAATTGTTTTCCATGTTGAAAACCTCAAGTCAGCCAGGTTAGTTGGTTCAAATAGAGCAAGTGTTAACTTCTCTAACACAAAATTAAGACCCTAATGAGGGGCCACCTGTTTTCTTGGAGGCCTCTTATGCAAAACCCCTTTCATAGGTTCATATGTAGGTACTAGGCTATTTGCCCGAAGGCATTTATAAGCCTAGCTGGAATGTGTTGGCTTTTGCCACTCCCTTAGATTAGTTCCCTGTGCCTCTGTCCAGCCGAGCCATTGAAGTGATCCCCAGGGTAAACTTTCTGTTTCCCATCCACTCATCAAGGTTTCTCTTGAAGAGGGTTAGTGAGGAGCTCTGCCTAATGTAGACTGGAATCTTGTTCCAGACCATGGGAAGTCTCTGGGACAGGAATCTATCCCTCCAGCACATCCTATTTATTGTTGTGGTGAGGTTTAAATCCTGAGCGTGTGGCTGGAGGGGATATGGTTTTCTTTAGGTGGAGCATGTCCATCAGTTCTGGGTTGGACATGGCCTTGTATGTCAGGCAGAGATCACCTCTGAGTAGGCGGTATGCAACTGAGTACAGCTGGAGTTTCTTCGGTTGAGCTGCACAGAGCATCTGTTTGAGGCCAGTGATCCTCTTGGTGAGATACTTCTGTGGTCTTTCCAGCTGTTGCAGGTGTCTTGTAAGGTACATCCCAAATGGGTGTTGTACTCTATTGATGGGTCTGATGAGTGATGCGTAGAAGGACACAATGACCTCTTTTGATCTGGATGCAAACCCTTCTGTGATCAGGTGGGCCACAAAGAAGTATTTTCTAACTACTTTGGCAATGTGATTATCAAAGGAGAGGTTACTATCTACTTGGGTCCCCAGATCCCTTATTATGTCTTCTGTATTTAGGGGGCTACAACCTATGGTTTCAAAAAATGTTGGCATGAATATGCATTCAAAGAGGGGGATCCATGGGCAGACGCACTGAAATGGCCAATATATTTACCTTGATGGAGGGGTAAGAAAGGCCATGGGATAGTAACTCACTCAAATATTGTAAAACCACAGAACAACTAGCCCTGAAAGGATGGCAGTGATGTTGCTGGCACCAACTAGAAAACCTTTTCCATTTGTTAATAAACGATCTTCTAGTAGCAGGCTTTCTTGCCTCCATTAGTACCGGCTGCATGTCTTGAGTAAACAGCTGCTTCACAGGAATTATAACAATATCATCTAGGCAGTCAACTGAGGTTGACTGGTGTTGGGGTATATCAAACACCCCCTGTTCTTGTGTGAGTAAATCCAGTCTGCAAGAAAGCTTGTGGCACTTGTCCCTCAACACTTCTTAAAGAAGGGCTAACCATGGATGCCTGGGTCAGAAGGGAGTCACCCCAATGATCTTGGGGAATTCCTTCTTAATCTTCAGAAGTACCCTGGATATTAATGGAAAGGGTAGAAAAGTATATAGGAACATTCCTGTCCAAGGAAAAGAAATGGCATCTGTCTTCCATGCCTTCTTGCATGGAGTCCTGGAACAGAATCTTCCCAGCTGATTTTGACTCCTCTCTGAACAGAGGAATACTTGAGAAATTCCTCACAGATGGACCAAATCTTGGAGGACCCACTAATCTATTTACCATTTACAAGGGTCTGCCCTTGTCCTGCTCAGCTCATCTGCCACACAGTTTTGCTCTGTCAGAATGTTGGATTCCTGTCGATTGAGAATGTGTTATGAACCTATATCCCAAGCTAACATGGCTAGCCTGCAGACTGGGTACGACCTGGTTCCCTCTTGCTTACTGATGTGCCACAAGACTGTAGTATTGTCTGTAATAACTTGAAGCGGACCTGGGGACCAAAGATGATTCAGAAAATTGAGTGCCTTCCTCAGGGAAAGCATCTGTTTTGTATTTATGTGCTTACATTTGTCCTTGATGTCTCACACACCCTGCACTTTTATCCCTGCTGAAACTGCTCCCAAAGCAAAGTTTGAGGTGTCTGTGCTAACTGACTGTTTTGGAACAGAGAAGGAGAAATGATTTGTCTTCTGACAAACCCTAGCACTATGATCTCAAAAGACAAGGGGTGTTGGTACTGGGACCATGACCAAAGATACTTCAGATACCACTGTATCTTTCTTATGTGGAGTCTTGTGAGGGGTATCATGAAAATCATAAAAGCTACAAGAACCAAAATCCTGAGGTATTCCTTTGCAGTGACCAAAGCCTGGGGGAAACCCTGGTGCTAGATCTACATCTACATCTATTTTCCTCTTGTGTAAGATGAGCTCTTTGAACTGTGGTGTCTAGTTGACATTTCAGAAACACAATCCTGTGAGGAGCTCAGAAAGACTAAAGAATTTTCACTTGGAATCCCAGCTTGTGTAAGAGATCTCTCACCCACTAGAGAGATTCCTGGCACTTTGAAAAGACTGTGAAAAGATAATCAAGTTGTCTAAATATGGAAAAATCAGGATACCATGTACCTTGCCTTGAACTATACTGGAGCTAGGCACTAACACTCTTGGTGCAGAGCAGAGAACAGTCACAAAGGGAGAGAACTGTTAATGTGATACAGACATAAAAAAAAAACTTAAAATGCCTGAAGTCTGGATGAACAGGAATGTGATAAGTATCTTTTAACTTTAGTGTTACCAAGAAACTTGAATAAAGAAGAACAGGTAGCAGATTGTAATGCGACATCCTTTTGGATATGGGCACCGTCACAAACATGTTTAGGAAAGAAAGATCCAGAAATGGTCTCCAAGCATATTCTTTCTTTTGCACTAAATCATCCTTGAATAAAACCCCTTTCTCACCTTGGAAGGAAGAACTGGTTCTATCACTCTCTGGGACAACATGTGATGAAGGGAAGATGGAAACAAAATAATCTGGTTTTGTGAAGGAGGAATTATCCCACAGAAAGGAGGAATTTCCTCCCATTGCCATCTGTAACCTTTGTGAATGATCTTCAGATGCAAAATCTGAAGGTAATGCTACTCAATGCTAGAAGTCTAAACCTCAAAATGCACTCTCTCGAGGCACTCCTAAAAATGGAGAACATCGATATCTGTGCAGTAACTGAGACCTACTTACCAGAGAGAGCACCCCTGCAATACCAGGCTACAACTCTACTACATTTCGCCACCAAACCAGGACCTAAAACACTAAAGGTGGAGGAGGTCAATTCACCAAGGATATTCACACCACCAGGCCATAGCCTGAACAAATGTCACAGAAATTCTCCAAAACAACTAACACTCCAGAATGCAATTAAATTTTAGCTTGCAGATCCCCACCATACCCCAAGATTCTCACTACACCTTTCTACTAAACATACTGAAAATATTAAGATACCCTAATACTGGGTGATTTTAACTACCCTGCCATTAACTGGGAAACTACTCATGCCCCAACACCTTGCTACGGTTCTTGGAATTCATAAATTCCAACAACCCTGGATCAACTAATCCATAGTCCAACCAGGGGCTCCAATATCCTAGACCTGGTCATTACCAACATGGGAAATCAATGCTCCATACCTATGGTCACCCCTCGTTAGTCAGGTCTGACCATAAGCTAATCACCCTTAACATCCACATCCCACCCCACCCCCAGTAAAGAAACCACCATAAAAACTTCTCTAAAGCCAACTTCATGCTACTCATGCTAGTCAGAAGTGACAAACTTCATGACACCCATGACACCCATGACGGAACAGGAACTGAAAGTTTAACTGCTGAATCCTACACTACTGGCACTGTAATGAGCACATCCACTCATGCATGAATCGTGCCATCCCAAATAGAACCAAAATGCTCTCATCCAAAAAAGAATCTGGAAGCCAATCTGGTGGTCCCCGCCATAAACAAACTTTACAACAAAAGGAAGAAACTTTTGCAGAAAAGAGGAAAATCCCAGGATGCAAAAACTCCCTTACTAGCCTCAGTAAGAAACTGAGATGCCTCATAAAATCCTCCAAAGCTAGTTACTGAAAATAAAATTGCCAAAGATTCCAAAGACAACCACAAAGCATTCTATAATTATGTCAAGAATCTAAATGGCAATGCTCAGATCTGCTCTGAGCTAAAACACAATGGCATTAAATATACTGATCCCAAGGATATTCCCAATATCCTAGCACATCGATTCACTCCCAACTTCACCCCAGTCTCACCCCCTAATAGGCCCATCTCAATACCGAAGATTGCCAAATTCCAGTAATAATCGACACACACGAACAAAACACACTCTCTAAAGTCAAGAATACAGCATACATCGAAGCAGATGACATCCCGCGCTGTCTAGTACATGAACTACAATATGAACTGGCACCTCACCTAAGTGTCATGTTTAATCATAGCCTCACCTCAGGTTTCGTGCGCACTGAGTGGCGCAGAGCTATAGTTATCCCAATCCACAAGGGGGGATCCACCTTGGATCCCGGAAACTACCGTCCCATCAGTCTGACAAGCCTTATCTGCAAGGCCATGGAGCGTATTATCATGGAACTTATAAACAAAGACACTGGCAACCTTCAAACACTGGACCCCACCCAGTTTGGGTTTGTGAAGGGCCGATCTTGTCTCCTGAACCTGATTGACTTCTTTGAATCAGTCTCCAGAGCCATGGACAAGGGTAAGGTGGTCCACACAGCCTATATAGATAAACTTACTAAGTTGGGCATTAATCCCTATGTCACCCAATGGGTTGCTAAATGGCTTACTGATAGAACCCACACTGCAAAAGTAGCCAACTCCAAATCCAGCTCCAGACAAGTGACAAGTGGAGTACCTCAGGGTTCAGTCCTGGGGCCGCTCTTGTTTGGCATCTACTTCTCTGAAGTACAGGTCAACACTAAGGGACTCTGGCTAACAAAGTTTGCAGATGACTGCAAACTGGGAGCCATTATTGAATCCCCAAATGATGTGGATACTCTACAAAAGGGCCTTACAGAAACAGATGCTTGGTGCCAGAGCCATGGGCTCAAGCTCAATGCCAAGAAATGTATTGTTATCCCCTTTGGGAAAAAACATGTATCCATGAATTACCATATAGGTGGCAGTACACTAAACACAGAAAGTGTGATAAGAGACTTAGGGACACAGGTGGACAGTGGTCTCACCTTCGATAACCACATCGCCACAACAGTCAGGAAATCCTTCTATGTGGCACACCTCATCACTAAGGGCTTTTCATCCAGAAAAAGGAGGTCATTGTCCCACTGTACTCATCCCTCATTAGACCCATTATAGAATACAATGCCCCATTTGGTATGTACCTCTCAAGACATCTGCAACAACTGGAAAGGCCTCAGAAATACCTCACTAAAAGAATCACAGGCCTAAAGCAGATGCCCTATGCTGACCACTTTAAAAAACTCCAGCTATACTCTGTCGCATATCGTCTACTCAGAGGTGATCTCTGCTTAACATACAAGGCCATGTCAAACCCAGAGCTGTTGGACATGCTACATTTAAAGAAATCCCAATCCCTCAGAGCTACACGCTCCAGGGATCTAAACCTTGTCATCACAATAAACAAAACATGTTGGAGGGATAGGTTCCTGACCCAGAGACTCCCCAGACTCTGGAATAGATTGCCCATACATGTCAAGCAGAGTGCCTCTTTGGACCTCTTCAAGAGGAACCTTGACGATTGGATGGGAGAAAGGAAATTCACCCCAGGGATCACGTCAGTCGCCCTGCTAGACAGGGGTCCAGGAAAGTAAATAATGTGGGAAGAAATATTCAGGGAATTGTTATGGCTAGGCTTGTATAGGCCCTAGGGCTGATAGCCTAGTACTAACCTATGAACCTATGAACTATGAAGAACCCATTTCTCTGAAACTACCTGTTGCCAAAGGGAAAAGTGGAGATTCTGACTTTCTGGAAGCAAGGAAGGGGGTGCCAAGGTGGGAGGGGGTACAAAGTATTTTAAATAGTCATTCTGACTTATTGAACTGTCTTTGATTTGTGGAGTTTCCAGAATTCTTCTTGGAACCCCCTTGCCATTTTTTCTTAAACGTCTGTTTATCTACATTTTGTTGAGACTGTTTATTTTGTTTCTAACCAAAACTGGATGAGGAGCTGGATGACGAGTTTGACAATCCCTTGGAAAATATGGAGACAGAAGGCTGAAAATGTTAGAGATTCCCTGTACATGAGCTTACTTACCCCTTTTTGTCACACTTTTTGATCACCTCTACAGCACAGGTGCTACAAACTAAATCTCAGTCCAAAGGAGAATTTAAAATCTTATTTTAACATCATCTGGGAGTTCTGAGAATGTAGCCAAGCAAACCTCCTCAAAACAGTACCAGTGGCCATAGCCCTTGAAGAAATATCACAGCCATACACACAAATTTATACAATGAGTAGCGACTTCAGAAATGGAATTAAATGATTTATTTAAAGCAGACTTTTCCCCACAAGCAGAAACTGCAGACAAAACATTCTTCATACTTTCACAATTATCTAAGAAATAACTAAACATGGGAGTCTAAAAATTTAAAAAAAAAGTCTGAAAATAAAAGTTACAGAAGCAGACACTTTTCTCCATACTGATCAATGACGTTCCCACCCATAACAGAAATAGTAGGATTGGAATCAACTATGTGTTTAGTGACAGAAGGATTAACGAATGTTACAGTGGCTGGGTACGGTTTGGGAAGAGTTTAAAAACTTATCCTATCTGCCTTTTTTAAGGGCAGCTGTCTGACTGACAGGAAAACTGTAGGCAGTAACACACATATGCTTCCAAACTGACAGAACTTGAAGAATCGGTGATGGTGGAAATCGTCTGTAACAGCTCATAGTATTTTCTTACAGGCTGAGAAACTTCAGTGTTCTCCCACTGAAAACACTGGCACATTCAAGAAATATCCTCAGAGAAAGAGAATCTCCCCAGAGGGAGAGTCAGAAACTGAAATTTACTCAGAGTCTGAATCAGAAAGCTGAGTAGAAAACCCTGTATCTGTCCCTCTATACTCCTATCCAGATTCAGAATCTCAAATCTTTTCAGGAAAGAAGGTATCCCTCTGTGTTTCTTTTACCAGAGACTGCTTTATAAGAAGGATCAATAGCCTGAACTGAACCTTAAGCTAGACCCAGTAAACTACTCCTCTCTAATCAAATTTGAGGAGTAGATGCATATTTAAGTTTTCTATTTCTTTTGAACAGGAAAAATTGGACCGACAGTGTTATTGATAGCAGCAGTAGCAGCAGCTTCTCCAGGAATGGCCACAACATTCTGACAAACCAGGGAAGCATTCCCCTGTTCATTCTCTCAGGACTGACAAGAGTGGCTCTCCCTTGCCCACTGAGGGGACCCCAACAGCCACAGAGAACATGGCTAACCCCCAATCCAAAGTGGCTGTATGTACTACAGCAGAGGGATCTGGGTAAAAGACGAGTATTCTGATGTACAACTAATAGCTACATCAGAGTCACTCACCTGTGGCTAAGTCAAATTGCTAGACTGCTGTAATGGCAAAGGCTGTTTGCCTAATTTTTTTTCTTTTTGTGGTTGGAAGGAGGACAGACTTGTGGCAAACAGATTTTTCCATGGTCCAGCCAAAACTCGTGCCTCTTTCCCAGGAAAAACAAGTAGCAAATGCCAGTAAAAACAAAGTTTTTAAAGGTCACATTTTTTCACAGAAAACCCAGTAAAAAGCACTTTAAAATACTTTTCCAGTCTCACAAATTAAAATAAACACAATTTCTGCCCAGAAAAAATGGTAGGAAAAAAGAGCACTCCCACATAAAAGTACAGTCACATGACAACCTTTTAAAACACAAACGCCTAGCTTCAAAATAACTCTCTTGAAAAGGAATATCAATAATAAACAAAATTATTAAATGGAAGTCTTTCCCCCCAAAGGGAACTTAGCTGCCCAGCAAAGGAACAGCACATGCTGACAGTCAATCCTCAGAAGCCTCAGAGGAGTGTACTCTTCAGTGGCAGTACAGCTCTCAAGGGCTTGGTACTCAAACTTTTCTTTTAGTCAGTTCAGCCTGAGCTGCCTGACAGTCTGGGCCTGTGGAAGGTGCCCTGAAGCTTTGGAAGCTGGCTGGCTGTTATATTCTTTGTAGGATATAACCAATACAGCTAAAGCGCTAAATATGATGAACATCAGAAATTCCAAAAGTTATAAAGCTGTATTTGTTGTGCATAAAGCAGGTTTACAACTGATTTTTCTCAGAGGTTGCGCTACAATTTTTTTAGTATGCTTGGAACATTAATAACACACATAAATACACACATTTTATATAGACACACACACCCTCCCTTGCAATGTTTTATTCAATGTCTGCTTGCCTGAAATTTGTTGACTGCTTGTTTTGCTTTTTATAAAAGGATCCTGAATTAGGGGTTAAATCTTTAACAAACATGGAAAAGGAAGGCAGATATACCCGAGTCAACCCCTTAAATCACTTTCCCCCCTCCACTTTTTTCAAGATCTCAGTAGCAGATGGTCCAAACACAACCTCTCTAACAAGGGGAGAATTCAAAATTTCAGTTTTTCCATCTTCAGACAAATTTTGAGAATGTAAACATGCACATCTTCTCATAACAGACACTGTAGCTGCCATTCTTGAAAGGCATCAGCTGAGTCATAAGAATACTTCAAAGAATGTTTGGTTACTTGAAAAACAGAAGGAATAAACACATTTAAAGAAGAATTAATGTCAGATGAAGGAAAGTGACAGTTATGTCCCTTATATTTTCAAAAGAAGCAAGCAAAAACTTTGCGTGAGTCTGACAAGTAAGAATTCTGAAAATAAGAGTGACAAAACAATATATTTTTACCCCAAATCTATCAAAAGCTGTTCAAAGACTGAGATGGATTAGCATTTAGTAATCTACATACCGAATCTGACTTCAGTGTAGCTTGTTCCTTCAACTCACACCTATAAATACTGCCACGTCTCTCAAACTCTAACCACAATACAGACCTAATTCCAGCTCGCCCATGCTATACTGAAAACACTCTTGACTTCAAACCAGTCTCCACCACAACAATCAAACAACACCTCAATAAACTAAAACTCACAACCAAAGCCATAAATAACCTTCCCACAGAACATCTAAAGTGAGCATTTGAAACTTTAGCTTACCATGTCTCTGTCTTAATTAACAGATCAATCCAGAAAGCATACCTCCTTCATCCTCACACTGGACAATGGTGGCCCATCCTCTTAATATTTCTAACTTCAGATCCATAGCTATTCTACCACCCTCTCAAAAATCAAAGAAAAATGTATCCACTCACAACTGCTAGCACTTTCCTCCATAACCACAATCTCCTCTCAACATGCCAAAATGTCTTCCAATCCCTCAAAGCACCAGCACAGCTCTCCTCTTATTTCTCAGCACTGCAAATATCCTTAGGAACAGAAATCTCCTTCACAGACTCTCCAAGACAGACATATCAGACAAAGCCATTATGCGATTTAAATCTCACCTTCACCATAAAACTCAAGTGTAAAATGGCTACAAGCCTCGTCTGCTTTCCTCCCCATTCCAGTCGGTGTCTATCATTGGCCAACATCTCTTCAACAATCTGCCCACTGCACTAACAAACTCCACTCTGATCTAGCATGCAGATGACTCAACCATCATCTGTTTAGATCCCTCTGTCTCTGAACTTCAAAATATCACTCAGCATTCTTTTACATCTGTGGAAACCTGGCTTCTGGAATCTAACCTAATAGCCCCCCCCCCCCAAAAAAAAAAAAACAGAACGCATGCTCTTTATACTTAAATCAGTATCAACATGGCTCAACCCATGGCACATTAAATGAACTAGGCCACCCAACTAAACTACTTACAATCACTACTGATGAACATCTAAAATTTGATCTACAAATTCACTAAGTAAACCATATGACCAACCAGATACTCTTATCAGTCCATTTTTTTTATCTGATCAAGTATGCAAGGCCACTCCTACTGCCTACCTTATCCCTTCCCAAACATACACCTCTGTAAGCTTTACTAATTGACAATTAATACAACTCATTAAATTTGGGTAATCATGCAAGATTGCAAAGTTGGCCACCAGCCTTCCTAACAATACAGCACTATGCAACTCTCAAATGGCGAACCTGGCTCAACTTCAGCAACCTCATCAAATTCAGCCAATTAAAAATAGCACAAAAACCTTCTACAATCCATAAGGCTGTCCCTGTATCAACAGTCTACTATACTGATATAGTAGACTGCTGATAAAGGGACAGCCTGTATCAACAGTCTACTATACTGATATAGTCCTTCCTGCACTCTGTTTATCTGAAAAATATCTGGAAAATGTACATTCCACAGAACTCTCATGAGGGCTCACGGTATGCTTACTGTAGATCAATGTGTGAGTAAATACCTTTAAGAACCTATCCAAGGACTTGCACAAGTGTATAAATACTAAGCATGTGCAAGTGTGACTGCTATTTTGTAGTCAGCTGTTGAGATGTAAGCATGTATGCATATAAGGCCTGTCTGTTAATCAGTTTGTTTATATTTTATGATGATGCTATCCATCCTGGTGTGTTTATGTATTAAAGCATCTAAATGAAATACCCTGCCTGCTTGTCATCTATGTTAGACAGGGACGATTGACATGGTGTCAGAAACAGTATGTCTAAATGACATGAAGCCAGGATGGAATCCAAATTCTTCAGTTTGAGTTCAAGTGGCACCTGGTTGGAACTGGGGGAATATAAAGGAGTGAATCATCCCTACACAGCATGCATACTTTGCAAAACTGGTCAGAAACGAATTTCAAGTATTAAACTTGTTGAGCACTATTACTTATTCACAAAATATGGAATGAGGCATACAGAACGCTCTAAACAATATTAGAATAAACCAATATGTCTGATATTAATAAAACTATTCTAATTACTACTGAAAATCTTTGAAATAAAGTTCAAATTGCAAAAAATGAATAACAGGAGGAAATGACCGCATTTTCGTTAAGCACATATTTTTCGTATTAATCAAATATAGAATAGTTGTCAGAAGTGTATAAAGTGTTTGCATACTTGTGCAGTATTACAGTAAAGTTATTTCATGGAATGCAGTTATTACAGAGTATATTTTGTAAAGTACAATATTTTGAAGAGTTTATTGTGCATATGAATGTTATTTCAAGCTCACAGAACTGTTTGTTTGTTCATAATTACAAGGGCCATATTTTCACTGTGTTTGTACATATTTTGTGGGCATGGCAGATGGATTTCGAAAACCCAGTGCACTTGTGTTTGACAGTAACATTGATGAGAACTGGAGAGTGTTTGAGCAAGAGTGTGACATTTTCATACAGGCTGCATTTTCTGATAAAGATGACCATACAAACGCATTTACTCTGCTTAGTTTAGCTGGGTCAGAAACCATAGAAAGGGGTCACTCATTTGTGTATGCATCTGCTATCTATACAGGAGAGGGGGAAAACCATCAAACTGTTGTACCAGCTGAGTCAAAGGAGGATCCTAAGTGCTTATAATGTAAATTTAGAGAAATGTGTAACACCCAGACAAACGTTACAATGGAAAGGCACTTATTTTACACAAGGGATCAAAAGCCTGGTGAAACTTTTGCAGCATACATACCTGACTTGAGAAACAAAGCTAAAACATGCAAATTTGGTGATTTAAGGGATGACTTGATAAAAAAACAGACTTCTGTGTAGTATTAAAGATGATGCTGTGAGAAATATTTTGCTTTGTGTCAGTGATTTAACTTTGAATAAGGCCATTGAGATTTGTCAGATATACGAGCTCACACAAAAAGCACACCAATATGCTTACAAATGAGAATAGCTCTAGAAGGCACAGTGGCAAAGCTCATGTTGACAGTATGCAGCACACAGTTAAAAGAAACAGGCCCAAGCACATGGCAACAACTGTAGCCCCTGCAGCACTCACTGGTAAAGCCCAGAACTTTCCAGCTAGTTCCAAAGTTCACTCAGTCGCAATGAAGCATAAGAGTAAGTCTGCAAACTCAAAGCATGGGCCCCAACCTAGTTTCATTGTCAACTGTCGTAATTGTGGTGGAAATCATGAATCTGAAAGGGAAAAATATTTAGCTTTTGGTCAGCAATGCCACAAATGCAATAAGTGGAATAATTTCAGAAAGTTTTGTAAATCAAAAGGCCCACATTCTTTCATTAAAACGGAACATTTTAAGGAATGAGTTGATCAGTTAGAGAGCTGCAACCCTACGCTTTATGTTGATGGTGTGTCAGTGCTTCATGAAACAGTTAATGCAGTACATGTAAGGGCAAAGAATCAAGTATTTTATACTGTTCAGATAAATGGCAAACCCACAGAGGTCAAAGCTGACACAGACTCCAAGTTCAATGTTATGTCAGCAGAAACATTTGCTAGAGTGTGCCATGGTGAAAGTCTTGATTTGGCAAGGTGTGCAAAGCTTGTTGCTTATGGTGGTGAAGAAATGCAAACTAAAGGGTCAATGGTGCTTTCGTGTTGCTCCCAGCAGAGCAGGAGAAGCTACGACTTATTTTATGTGGTCAAGAGGCATGTCCAGTCATTATTAGGGCTCAGAGACAGTTTGAAAATGGGACTGCTTTCATTTAATAAGGAAGCCCACCAAGTCAGCTTAAAAGACCACTACCCTAATTTCACCCAGTATATTTTTTCTACCTATGAAGATTTTTCAAAGACAAACTAGGGAAGCTTCCAGTTGTATACTCCATGAAGTTAGACCCAGATGTCAGTCCAGTTATCAGGCCAACTCAAAAAGTTCCAATAGCCATGCAGGACAGAGTCAAAGCCGAGCTAGATAAAATGGTGCAACAAGATGCGGTTTGTCCAGTTGCAACTCCAACTGATTGGGTATCTTCCATGGTGGTAGCTCATAAGAAAAGCTCACATGACATCAGAATATGTACTGACCCACGAGATTTGAACAAAGCACAAAAAAGACCTCATTATCCAATGCGTACAGTCAAAGACATTGCAGCCTTGATGCCAAATGCCACTGTTTTTTTTCTGTCTCAGATGCAAAGAGTTCATTTTGGCAAATTCAGATTGACAAGAAATCATCATTGCTCACTATGTTCAGTACTCCATTTAGCAGGTACAGATTTTTGAGAATGCCATTTGGAATAAATTCTGCAAGTGAAGTCTTTCAATGTGCAATGGAGCAACTTTTTTCTCAGTATCCTTGTGCTATTATAGTCAATGACATACTAGTAGAAGGACATGGTGAAGCTGAGCATGACAGAAACCTCAGAAAAGTTCTAGAAAGAGCACATCAAGCAAATCTTAAGCTCAATCCACAAAAATGCAAATTCAGGCTACAAGAGGTTACTTATGTTGGGAATTTATTTACTAGTACAGGCTTATGAACAGACCCTTCTAAGCAAACAGTCATTCTCAAGATACCAGCTCCAGACAATGTTCAAGCCTTGCAACATTTTCTTACCACAGTTAACTATCTAGGCAAGTTCATTCCAGACTTCAGCTAACTTTCAGCACCACTAAGAGAGCTGACATGTAATGATGTATCCTGGACTTAGTTACAGCAACACCGAACAGCATTTGATATCTTGAAACAGAGAATTGCTAATTCACCAATTCTCAGATACTATGATGTTCACAAGCCAGTTACTCTTTCATGTGATGCTTCAAAATTTGGTCTTGGTGTAGTCATTCTCCAAGAGGGTCAACCTTTTGCCTAGGCATTGAGAACTCTTACCCAAACTGAAATGCAGCATGCCCAGATCGAGAAGAGCTTTTGGCAATTATGTCTGCATGTTCAAAGGTCCACAATTATGTTTATGGTAGAACTATCCAGATTGAAACAGACCACCAAACTCTAGTCACTATGTTAAGAACACCTATGCATTCAGCTCCAGCCAAACTGCAACATATGATGCTGAGATTGCAAAAGTATAATTTCACTCTTGTCTATAAGAAAGGCAAACTTCTCTATCTTGCTGATACATTATCCAGATCGCCCAGAAGCACCACTGAAGAACATGAGAATGAGAACCTTGATTATGAAGTCATGGAAGTGAGAATTTTTTCATTCACATGTCTTGATGAGTTAAGAGATCACACAGCCAGAGATCCAGTTTTAGAGAGGCTTAACCACTTTATCAATCAAGGATGGCCGTCAAAGCAAACTAGTTTACCTGAAGAAGTGCAACTTTATTTTCCATACAGAGATGAGATTTTGTCTAACAATGGTATCATTATGAAAGGTACGAAAGGAATTGTTCCAAAGTCCTTGCAACAAGAGTACATTACTCTTGCATTGTTGTCACCCAAGAACTGACTCTACCAAATGAAGGGAGAAAGAGCTAGTATTTTGACCTTCTATGTGACTAGACATTGAGTCAGCACTTTCATCTTGTTCCGTGTGCAATAGTACAAAGCCACATCAACAGAAAGAACCACTTCAGCTAAACCAGAATCCTGAAACCCTGGTCGACAGTAGCCACCAGCATTTTCGAGTGGAATGGTCAACATATTTTACCATTAGTAGACTCTTACTCCAATTGGTTCGAGATTGACCTATATCCCGATCTAGCATCATCACTAAGATGACGTAGCATTTTGCAGTCCACAGTAGTCTGCACAAAGTTATTTCTGACAATGGCACGCAGTTTACAAGCTAACAGTTCAAAAGATTTGCCGAGGAATGGGACTTTACTCATGTTACGAGTAGCCCTGAGTACCTGCAGTCAAATGGTTTGGCAGAACATGCACTGCAAAGTGCAAAAAAGTTACTAGAGAAGGCAAAATAAGACAATAGTGATGTTTACCAGAATCTCTTGAATCTGAGAAACATTCCTCACAATAAATATCTTGGTTCACCTTCTCAGACACTTCTGTCGAGACAAACCAGAACCACATTACCAATCTGTATTCAGTTGTTGGTTCCATGTGTTAAGAACAACAGGTCAGTGAAAACCAATTTGTTGAAGAAGTATTTAACTTAGAAGTCCTACTACGATAAAACCAGCAGACCACTCAATCCATTACGAGAAGGATAAGTGGTAAAGATGCAAATGTCCAAAGGTTATGATCGGATTGGTGTTATGAAGAGTATTTGTCCAGAGCAGAGATCGTACATTGTGGAATCACAAGGAGTGAGATCAGAAACATTTGAGACCGGTGTCCACACTAATATCACAGCACATAGCCTGTGAAAAAGACTTTCTATTTTAGAGTTAGTTGCCCAGTGTTCCGATTCCTAAGGAAGTTCCACAGCACACTCTCATTGCTGTGACGAATCCAGAAGTTCCTGATATGAGTTGTTTACCGAAGACTGTCCCTGTTGCTAAATTCAGTTCAGATTGTTATGTTATGAGTTTTTTTGCATCTATAAACCATTTAATAGATACCAGGCAATTTGGACATGAAAATTGTGTTTTGTTTCTAATGTCTATAGTAATGCATGTCCAACTCTAATATCGTTTTTACAACGGGCAATCTTTTTAAGAGGGAGGATGTAGATCAATGTGTGTGTATATACCTTTAAGAAGCTATCCAAGGGCTTGCACAAGTGTATAAATACTGAGCACGTGCAAGTCTGACTGCCATTTTGTTGTCAGCTGTTGAGATGTAAGCATGTATGTATATAAGGTATGTATGTTAATCAGTTCATTTATATTTTATGATGTCGCTATCCATCCTGATGTGTTCCTATGTATTAAAGCATCTAAACAAAATACCCCGCCTGCTTGTCATCTATGTTAGAGAGGGACGAGCAACACTTACCATGTCACAAAACAGTAGAACTCCCTTCCCAATCCCCTCCATCAAATAAATGCACTAAAATCCTTCAAACAGGAGGCAAAATCATTCCTCCTTTACACATGGCAATGGCACTTCTCCGAACCTCTCTCAATACAATAGAATACTGCTACTACCAACTACAGCATATCTCTTGTACAGTCTCACGTCTTGTAAACTAATGGTTATCAGAATGCTCACCTATTATACCACTGACCTTCTCAAGGTGCTCATCTACTTATTATCCCAAGGACATATAGCTCTCTGGCCACTACATATCTTCTGCTACATATTCCTCAGTAAATCATCACTCACGGTAAACTTGCTACAAACAAACTTACAGTTTAATAGAATGCTTTGGCAATGGATTCCTACACAGACGCCACAAATTTCAAATTCGAAAATATCTAAAAATGAATTTATTAGGTGCTTTCTTCTTGTAATAGAGACTTCATCTAAATGACAGCTAAATATCTAGTACGTTACTTGTAATGATAGATGAACCATCACTGGTTCTAAAACCTGCATCATTTCCTGTTACATCAAGATAAATCCAAATACAGTTATAATAAACACGTATATAAACTAATTTACAATTGTGTTCACACTAAAGCATCATGAATTTAAAGCATAAAAAGTAAACATTATAACTAATTCATATTTATATTTATAATAACACATCATGAATTTAAAATATAAAAAATATTTTTCTAAATCATATTTATGTATACATAATTACATGTGATTTAGTGTTACCACAGGATAAAACAGTTCATAAAATTACAACTTAGTTGCTCTCATTTTCAAAACTGGACCAAGAGATAATTGACCATTAAAGTCCCATGGGGTACCTGCATTCAAACTTAACTGCCACAATAGGTCACAATATTCAAGCAACATCTCCCATTGCCCACCATGTGGGTTAGGGTCAACCTGCATCAATACCCAAAAAAATGAAAACTACTGTGTTCATAAGTCTGAAAATGCCTGTATAAAGCATTTGTGTCAATCATTTTCTTAATTTCATAATAGTGCTCATAAACCCTAGCTTTTAAAACTCTCTTAATCTTCCCAACATAGTAGGAAGAACAGAAATGACAATAAGCTAGTTACACAACCCCTTTAGAAGAGCAATTGAAATGCCTTTTGGCCTTAAAGTGTCCCACTGGGCCTTACTAGTCAATTATGCTTTAAAGTCACGATGCTTTAGTGTGAACACAATTGTAAATTAAAATAAAATAAACATGTTGTATACAAGTAAACTGTATTACAATTTATTTGATGTAATAGGAAATGTTGTAGTTTTTAGAACCAATGATGTTTTTTTCTATCATTATGTACTGGATATTTATCTGTCATTCAGATGAAGTCTCTATTACAAGGTGAAAACGCTTAAACTCATCTTTTGGACATTTTCGAATTTGGAGTTTGTGGCATCTGTGTAGGAAGCCACTGCAGAGGCATTCTATTAGATTGCTGGTATTTCTGTGTGCCTCTGGGTCAGCCAATGGCTTTTCTTAGGTTAAAAACAAACTTACACTTAAAATAGTAAAAAGAAACACACTGCTTCAACTGACGTCTTGTGACAGTAAAACCTAGTAAAAACAAACAGCTCTTTGACAAAGGTACCACTTTAGTCATAACAATTAAATGTAGAATGTCTTTTCCACAAAGGAGACTCATTTGTCAAAATAAATAAATAAAAATACACTATAGGATGACATAAATTAAGTTGGTATATCATCAGTTAAAGAAAAAGAAAAAAATGTGCAAAAAATACATAAAACCTACAACAGAATATTTTAATAAACACAAAAAATAATACGCTAAACATAGATGAAGTTAGTTTTGAGTCTAACAGTTCACAGACTGGTTTTCTAGGCTTAGTCATAACTGTAACAAATCTGCAACTACAATATTTAGTGATAAGACTAAAAAGCTGAATACTGACCTTCCTGGCAGTTTCAATATGTCATCAAGTAATAACTGACCCAAAAAAGTACTTCCTTGCAATGATCCCCAAAAATATTTTAGCTGGAGTTCTACAAAAGTCTGATAAAATATTTTGCCACACTGAGTATACAGTGATTAACTCAAATCTACAGGAAATGCAGCACACTATTGCAAATGCTAAACAGGAGGTGTCTGTCATTAAAAGTATGTAATGAGGATGATAACATGATTTAAGAACATACATTAAAAGATCTAGGGAAGATAAAAAAAAATTAAAAGCTTTGAAAACCAAGAGAGTCGAAAGGTAGAAAGATGAGTCTTAGAAGAAAGGTCAAGACATCCAATAGGTAATTGGGAAGAGAAGTCACTGGATGTGACCAATGGAGTTAATAATACTCTCTTACTTACAGACTTCGTGATTAAAGGTGACAAATCTCAGCATTAAACAGGACAAAAGCTAAGGCTTCTAGTTTACAGAGTCTAAAATTAATGAATACCATCAGCTTGTTATCCTAACTTTTGTTTTACAAAAAGTTACAAATTATTAATACGTCCGGTTAGTATAAATTATCTAAACTCACTACTACTCAACCACTGAGAAGATACCTAATCTATTCAACTCTAAAGCCACCGCACTATTGCTTAGGGAAAAATTTCCCTTACCTAGCCCATCAGAGATGACTGTTACAAAAGCCAAACATTGTTTTTTACCTGTCCATGTCCATACAAATTACCACCTACCGGAAAGATCATGTGGGTGGTTTCAGAATGTTTGTAACAGATGGTCTTCACTAAATTATGATAAAAATTATAGTGGGAATCGTATATCAAACTTGATTAAAAGTTTTTTTTTCTGCAACTAAGCAAGCAGCACAAAAATGGAATACTACCTATGTTATACCTATTGTTTTATAAAGGTATATTACTGCAATGCCAAAAGCAAGGAAAAGGGATGATGCAATTGCAATTATGAATTTACATAACTGTCAAACTGCAGCCATTATATAATGCTGGAGTACAAATGATGTAGCATTTAACAGATGCACAAACATAGAATGTTATCGGTAGACAACTTTTAGTTGTGGATTATCATTTTTGATACATCTGTCCAGTAAGGCCAGGGTCCATGTGATTAATCACTAATGGAAAATGCTAGGCAGCATGACTGATGGCATTATACAATATGAATTATTATACTTACCTGCATGCAACAAGTCCAAAAATAAATAATATGAAACATACAAAATTCAACAAAGCTACCCAAGAAAGTACAGTGGATGGACCCATGATGTTAGGAAATTTTAATTATCCAAATCTTAATTGGACTTTTACACATCCTTCCATATATTATGAACAAAAAATCTAGGACTTGATATATCTGAAGGGACTAATTACACACTATTGTGACTCCAAAGGGTAAAAACAAACTATTAGACATACTGCTAACTAACTGTCATGACACTGTTTTTGAACTGAGGTTTCAGAGTGGTTTATTTGATTTTATTTGCATTTGTTGACCGGGATAGTCCACTGAACCATGTCAGCCCGTTTTCAGTGGAGGCCCGGGGAGAAAAGCTCCACAAGAAAATTACATTACTTTCAAATATATGTAATTTTACATTACATTACATTAATATTAATAGACAATATTCAGTCCTAAGTATTAAGTAGCATTAGTAGAATAGGAAATCATATTATTCACATTTAAACCAGACTGGCAAAGAAAATGCTCAATTAGGTAGTCTTGCATCTAGTGATTCTTTTGTAGAAGAAAAGAAAAAAGGAGGGAGTAAAAGGATAGAAAACAAAATTGAAGGAGGTGCTTTGGGTAGGAGCATGAGAAGGACATTCCCATTTCGAGGATAGGTGTGAGAAAAGGTGGGTTTTGAAGAGATTATGGTTAGGCATGTTGCGTAGGTGAGAGGGGAGAGAGTTCCAAAGTTTAGCTATTGTGCAGGCTAGTAATAGTTGGCCTGGGGGATTAGAGGGTTTGTTTACTTGAAGCAGATTTTTGTTCTCAGATCTTAGGGAGTGTGACGGAGTGTAGGGCATTAGGGCTGTGGCCAGGGATGGACAGTCAGCTGGTTTGAAGATGAGTTTGCGGATAGTGGTAAGTTGCAAACATCTAAGGTAGTTGGGGAGTTCTAGCCATTTGAGGATGAGTAGTGAGTGGCAGTGATGAGATGAACTTTTGGAGTTGGTTGCGAATTTGCTAATTTTGTGGTAGCGGGATTCCAGTTTGAAGCACAGGCCTAGTTGGAGGTTGGTAAATAGGGGAGGATGAGAGATGGGAGGAGGAAGGTAGTTGCAAGTGTTTGTCGGGTGGAGGGGCTGAGGTAGTGGTTGTGCCTATATAGGAGACCAATTTTTTGATGGCTTCTCTTAATAGCAGAGTATATGGGGGAGTCAAACTTTAGGTTTTTGCCAATAATGATGCCTAGCAGTTCGGTCGAGGGAACTATTTCTAATGGAATTTTATTTTGGCTTATAATGCAGAACAGGTTTCTGTGGAGTTTCTAGTTGGGGTAAAGATCATTAGCTTTGTTTTGGTAGCATTTAGGGCAAGGTGATTGGATTTCATCCAGGATTGTATTTTGGAAAAGGCAAGTTGGGTTTTTAGTAGCAGTTCAGAGGGGAAAGAGGCTGAGCAGATGATGATGGAGTTGTCTGCATATTGGATGATGCAGGCTTCAAGGATGGAGAGGTGGAATTTGTTAATAAATATGTTAAAGAGCAGAGGACCGAGTACTAAACCTTGAGGGACCCTGGTGGGTGTAGGTAGGAAAGGAGAGGTAGATACTTTCCACTGGATGACTTGTTGGTGATTGGATAGGTAGCTGGTGGACCAGGCATGGGTGGAGGGAGAGAGATGTAAGGATGAGAGCTGGGATAGGATTAAGGAGTGGGAGATGCTGTTGACTGCTTTTGAAAGGTCTAAAATAGTGATGATACATATTTGCCATTATCACATGCTAGGTTGATTGTTTCTAGAAAGGAAAGGAAGGCAGTGATGGTACTGTGGCCGGGGCAGAAGCCGTGTTGGGTGTGGGAGAGACATTTGCTCAGGTTTAGATATTGCATGATTTGTACATGGATAGTTTTTTCTAGTATTTTTGAGAGAGGGGAGAGTATGGCTATAGGTCTAAAATTGGTTGTGTCTATGTTTTTTACCACCCTTGTAAAGTGGATGATGTATGCTTGGTGCCAGATGGTTGGGACATATGATTCCTGTATTGATCTGTTTATGAGAATAGATACAGGATAGGCGATGGTTTCAGCAGATTGCTTGAGGAAGGTGGGAGGTAGATTGTCAGGTGCATTACGACAAGGTTTTAGCTTGAGGAGAAGTCTTATTGTGTTTGTGGGGATGGGTTTTACGGTGAAGAGGGAGGTAGGAGGAGGTTTGCTGGTCAAGGAAGGAGGAGGATAGTTTTGCTATGCAATCTATGAAATAATGGTTGAAATTAGTGGCAGTTTCTGGATTGGGGAGAGTAGGGTCTGGGCATGGGTTGCTTTTATTGCCAGGGTGAAGGATGGAGGAAATGGAGCTCCAAATTTTTTTTGGATTGGATGAGTGCATGGATTAGAGTTTGTTAAATTCCTTTGTACAGTACCTCTTCAAGGCCCCAAAACATCAAAAGTAGCACAATGCATCCGTATTTGTCATTTATTTGTGGATTCCGTCTTGAGCAGATTGTGATCGAAACCTAATACCCCAAGCCTGCTTTGCTGAAGAATGGAAATCCATTGGAAGAAAGTAAGGTGCAGCAGTAAAAGCTGATGGGTCTCTGTTTCACATAAGTAACCGATTACAGTAGATTCAAGACTGTGTGGCTTTTTGGAAAAATTAATTATGTAGCATGTGGCACCAGCATCAAATATGTAGTAGAACAAGCCTCTTGACAAAAAATCATAATAAAATTTGAAGAGATAAAATATTTTATCTCTTCAAATTTTATTATGATTTTTGTCAAGAGGTACTGTACAAAGGTTCAAATGAAATGAATGTCAATTCTGATGAAATCCCCAGTCAGGGGATGAAAGCGCTGAATCTGGTGGTTTTCCAGTTTTACTATTAAAGTGGATTTTATTGCTGAATTCTTTGGTTGCTGCTATTTGTGTTCGACTACACAAGAAAACCTTTTCGAGATTTCCTGACTGGACAGTGTGTGTTTTGTATTAGGGGTTTTGGTCAACACTGGTCATTCCATTTTGTACATTTATTACCTTAATTCATTGACTAACCTTTAAGGACTATGCAAGTCAAATATTTATTTATTTATTTATTTATTTTACATTTGTTGACCGGGTTAGTCTAACTGGATATATGTCCATTTTCAGTAGAGGCCCAGGGAGAAAAACTCCAAGCATCAGCATTTACAAAGAATACAATATATAGTAATAGTCAAATGAATTACAGTACATTGTTTACATTGAGGGTCAGATAAACTTGTACAGAGTCCTTTAGTAGGTTTAATCTAAGATCAAATACAGAGAGAAAACATTTGAGAGAGAGCAATCAAAAAAAAATTTAAATTGGATTTTTTTTTTTATTTTTTTATTTTTGTATATTTATTTATTTATTTTCAGTACTATAAAGGAAATCATTATTACAGGTAGGCGACATAGAACAGTGGAGTAGAGAAGTGTAGAGAGAGCAAGAAAGGGAATGAGATATCAGTCAGGGTTAGAGCAGGGACAAAGCCAGTGAGTTTTAAGGCATTCTTTAATATGCTTTTTATAAAGAAGAGTGGAAGCAAGGGTGGAAAGTTCACTAGGAAGCTGGTTCCAGCTTTTTCCTACTGTGTTGGTGAAAAGTGAGACCTCAGCTTTGTTGTTGGATTTAATAGCGGAAACTAGAAGCTTATTAGCTGAGCGTAGTGTTGCAAGATTTTTGTAGGGGGTAATCAGATTAGTGAGGATTGGGGTATTATTAGGGTGGTAAAGGATCTTTTGGTTGATAACAAGTTGTTGACAAAGTAGTTGGTTCTGCAGTTCTAACCATCCCAGTTTGAGGTTGTGACAGTGGTGAGTTCTAAAGGGGGTGCCAGTGGCAAATCTGGCTATGTTACTGTAACTGGTGGAAAGTTTGGTGAGGTTGTTTTTAGATAGATTGGTATATATTGCAGAAGCATAGAACAGGGTAGAGATCAGGTGGGTCTGGGCAATAGTGATTCTGGCTGAAGGGGTAAGGAAGGGTTTGATTCTGTAAAGGGTGCCTAGTTTTTTGTTGACAGACTTTATTGTAGAATTAATATGGTCATCATAGCTAAGGTTGTTATCAATTGTTACTCCCAGTAGACAGGTTGTAGTGTCAGGGGATATGTTAGTTCCATTGTTAGAGGTTACTGTTAAGTGCAGTTGAGGTGACTTATGAGTAGGAGCAAAGAGCAATAATTTTGCTTTTTGGGGTTCAGAAGGAGGCAGTGTTGCATGAACCAGTCTTCAACACTGCTAAATACTGTTTGGGTGAGGGACTGGAGAGAGGTTATGGACTTGGTTGAACAAATTAAAGTAAAGTCATCTGCATATTGTATGCAGGTGGCTTGAGGAATTTTGGTATGTAGATCATTAATTAACAATGAAAAGAGAAGAGGTCCTAAAATAGAGCCTTGTGGTACTCCAATGTTCACAGGGAGGGATGTAGAAAGATTATTATCCCAAAGTACTGCTTGCTGTCTGTTTTCCAGATAGGATTTAAACCACTGTAATGATTGTGGATCAAGTGATTGGGCTTTTAGTATGTCAATAAGCATGTTATGGTTCAAAATATCAAAGGCTTTTGAAAGGTCAATAAATAGTGCAGAGGAAAATGTGTTATTGTTATGATTTTTGTTTATGGAATCACAAAAGGATAGCAGGGCAGTTGTTGTGCTATGGAATGGCCTAAAACCATGCTGGCAGTTGGCACAAATTATTTTGGAGAAGGTGGGCAAGTAGTTGTTTGTGTATACACTTTTCCATTATTTTAGCTATTGGAGAGAGTAAGGCGATAGGCCGAAAGTTGGAGAGCTCGGTAGATGACCCACCTTTATGTAGAGGGATGATGTGGGATACTTTCCATATGGAAGGTATTTTGCTTTCTAAAATTGTTCTATTTATAAGGATAGAGATGGGATAGGCAATGGCTTTAGCTGCACTTTGCAGGTATTCAGCTGGAAGACAGACAGCAGAAGGTGTGCATGGTTTAAGTTTTTGAAGGAGGTTGCAAATGAGGGATGTAGGTACAGATTGTATATGAAAGGTCGGAGATGGAGTATTAGTGGTATTTAATGGGGAAGTGGTAACAGGTGGTAAAGTATTAGCTAGGGTTAGAATGGCTTCAGTAAAATAGTTATTAAAGGCATCAGGAATCTGGTTAGAGTTATTATGGTTGAATCCTAAAGGGGCAGGAGTTTTAGAGTGCCCTGGCTGAAGAAGTTTGTTAATGCCTGACAAGAATTTTTGTGGTTTTTGATGGTAGGTTTGTTGGAGGTGAAAGTAATAGTCTTTTTTGTCTCTGAGAATGTCTTTCTTGGTGGCATTTCTTAACTGTTTACAGTAAAGGTGATCTGATGGACTTTTGGAGGCTCTCCATTTGGCCCAAATTATATTTCTGAGGAGGATCTTTTGCTAGTTTGTTTTGTGAGCCAGTGGGCAATTTTGGTCCTAGTTCGGGAAGAGCGATAGGGGGCATGGTAATCTAGGATTTGACCGAATCTAGTATTAAAGTAGGTCACTGCTTCATCATGTTGAAGATGAAACATTGGTGACCAGTCACATGCTTTCAGTTCATTTTGGAAGCTCTCTGGATTAAAGATTTTTTTGGAATGGGAGGTTTTAAAAATATTAGTATTAGGGCTATGAATTTTTTGTTTAATAATATAGGTTAGCATATGGTCACTGATATCATCAGAAAGGGTTCCTGGTTTATAAGTATCAAGATGGCTGTTGAGAAGGATCCAGTCTAGGGTGGTTTCCTTACTGCTTGGCTTATGGATTCTAGTAGGAGTGGTTATTATTTGTGAGAATCCGTAAAGATTTATGTGATTGGTAGGATTAGGGGAACTACAGATTGCCCAGTCTATATTAAAGTCACCTAACACAATGGTTTCCTGAGGTAGGTGGGTAGAGAGGTAACTAAGTATGTTTTCAAGAGTATTGATATTATTTCCAGGGGGGAAATATGTACAAATTAGACAGATTTGGAGTTGTTGATTTGTAGTTTGGCAGTAATGGTTTCTGAATTGGTATCTGAGGGTAGGAGCACATTGAAGGGTGAAACTTGGAGTTCAGATTTATACAAAATGGCTACACCTCCACCCTTTTTGGTTTTGCGGTCACATCTCAGGATATTATATCCAGGATGGGTAATCTCCTGGTCCAGAGTTGAGGGCTTTAGCCATGTCTCTGTAATACAGAGAATATTGAATGAGTGCACTAAGAGTGCATGTAGGTGGGTAATTTTATTGTTAATGCTACAGATGTTAAGGTTAGCTATCAGGAGGGAGTTAGATGGTCTATTTGGGGTAGTGATAGCAGGAAAAGTTAGGTTCTGTGGGTTATTGGGAATATCAGTATTGGGGCCAGGGTTTGGATGAATATCACTATCTAATAGGGGGTGTTGTTGAGGATATTGTACAAACTTAAGGATTTTGTAGTAATTGCTTAGAGTTTTTTGACAAGGCAGTACCATGGGTAGATCTATGGTACTTTGGAAGTATATAGATAGAGGTGGAGATTATGTTACTGTGGTTGAGGGAGTGTATGCGAGAAACTGGTAGATTTTGCTGGTAGTGGTGGTGTTGTTCAGGAAGAGAAAAATGTTCAAAGAAGGTTAGTGTGTATGGTATTGTAAGAGAAGCAAGAGTTGTAGTTAAGTGTAGTAGGTTTGTGTATATAGACTTGTGTGTTGAGGCCATTAGGATGTGTAGATAATGAGTTAGAGTATGTTGAGGGAAGGAGTGTAGTAAGTAAAACTAAAGTTGGGAGAATGAGAGTGCTGTATGAGGTACAGTAGGTTGAGAGAAGAAGTGTACAATAAACTAAAATAAAGGTGGTTGTAAGAGAGAAGCTGTATAATATTAACAATACAGGGTATGGTGTGGAGAGGTTAGGGAGTGGGCCTAAAAAGGTAATTAACTTAATTAAGGAATTATTGAGGTTGGGGTGGGGCTGTTAAGTAGAAGTAGTAAATGATAGGGTGATAATGGGAGGGGGTGTGGCTACAGAAGTATATGGCTAGGACCACTGGGGTGGGTGGGAATTGGGGGTAGGGTAGGGGAGCAGAGTGAGCCTGAAGGGCGAACGGAGGGGGTTAGAACAGCTAAATGAAAGATTTTACAGAGACAATCTGAGAAGAGGATATCCCTGAGGCAGAGAAAGTGGTCACAGGAAATTAGAATGTGGTGAAGCAGTTAATAGTAGAAAAGACTAGTGGAGTGGGAGAACTAAACGAAATAGAAAAATAGCTAGAAGGAGGGAAAAGAGATGATAGGGGCAGTGAGATAACACAGGAAGATTAACAACTAGTCAAGGGGTGAAAAACTGAAAAGGAATCTAGAAAATGATACTAGGTAAAGTAGAGGAAGGGTTATCGCCCAAGGCTGGATTAGAGTGCCACCTAGTGGGCAGAGAGCAGAATACAAGTATCTGTAATAGAGATAGCAGTTAGAGGTGGCTCAGAAAATGGAGTCGGGGGAAAGCAGATGGTGCAGGGACAGAGAGGAGTCTGGCTGCTGGCTTCCTGACTCAGTGGCTGAAATTCATTCTAAGCTAGGTACAGTGTAATTAGAAAAGATCAGCCTGAGACTAATAATAGGTACAGTATGAATATAACAGATCAACTTTAATGTTTAGGACTAGGATGGAACACACTTTCTTGATCTGTTTAAAACAGGTAATTAAACACAGTAACAGCAGAATTTGTTGACCAGTCCTTGGGATGGCTGAAGGTAAATTAAAAGGGTCCTTAATGACCAGGCAGGTCCTTGCATGCAGGATAGGAGGTAAAGGGCTTCTCAACATGATCTGCGAAAAGTCAATGTAGAATCCATCTCATTTTTTATCTTGATCAGTGCATCAAGCACCATTGGCCCACATTTATTGAAGTCTACTTCGTAGGTCTGCATGTGTGGCTTGAAATAAGATCAAGTACAATGAGACAAGATGGCTTTCTTTACAAAACAATAGCCATAACAGACTCTGACTATTTAATGAAGTTAAGAATTTTTATTCTATGCATACTGGGGTATGATTCTGCCTTTTGTAATTATACTCTTGTCACTTGTCTACTTTCTGGTATCCTGACAGAAGATTTACTAAAATGATTCTGACTATTAGTAATACACCTTATGCTTACGGACTAAAAACACTAGGTTTGTACATCTTCACCCAATGCATCATGAGAGGCAAACTTTGTCCTGTCATTTACAGCTTTTAATTTACAAGTGCTGTACACAACAATTCAGGCAAAACTGGGTGTTCTAGCAAGAGAACAGACACAAAGATGACATTTTCATTCAATCACACACTAATATATGACTGTCTTGTTGCCAAGCTTTACCTATGCTATGGGACAAATTACTTGCATCCATAATGAATACAACAAATAACACTAAATTTAAACATTTACTTGATAAGGGGATAGGTGAAAAATCAAGCAATTCACCACAGTCAGGGATTATATACCAATCAAGAATGAGACTTGCAGTATTGACAACAAACCAATGCAAAGTGGTCAACACTTGAGATCAGTCAAAAAACAGTAGCTGTCTTGGTTACATATACTGATTCTTTTCCTTAAATGAGTGGGCCTGAGGTTCTTACATTGGGATGGGCATTTCCACATTTCTACTACTACTTTACTGCATTCATCCTGAGTAGTAGTTATTTTAAGATGGTACATTTTTCAACTTTTAATTCTGCTGAAATCATTTACTGGAATTCTAGATCAGTACAATGTTGTTTTAAATCTAGGTGAATGCATTCAATTAATTAACATTTCTATGAATACTGCTGGTCCAGTGGTTTCTGTGTGTGCATATGTGAGAAAGTCAAAATTTAAGCTTTTGGGTTAGACAAACATGATTAACAATGTTATGCTTCATAAGTGTCACTCTGAATTCATATACAACTTTTTGTAACATATTACACACCTTAAGAGTCAGGTCTTAGTGTAAACTAAGTGTAAGAGACAGAAGCTTATCTGCTTTGATGACCAGATTTTCCACTTTTTTTTAATTAACTTTCATTGTGCCATGATTCTATTTGGGATATGGAAATAGGTCTGTTATGTAGTTTAATCACTTTAGGTGCCACTACTTGAATACTGTGACATGCCTTAATCAATGTATTCTTTAATACTTAGTAACTGAAATTAAGATTTTTGAAGTGTACCAATCACATACTACAGAGTATTAAGTCAATTTTTTTTGTCTTTAAGACTGGATGTGTACATCTACTGAAGAACAACCACTTTGCAAAGTAGAAACAACAGTACAAACACAAAAAAAAAGCTGTTCAAATGAATGATTGCACACTGGAGGCTCCTTATTAACTTTTAAGCACTTTTATCCTTTATTTAATAAGAACTTCTTCTTCAATACTATATAATCACGCTTCCACAATTTAAAACCTAAGCTAATACATCACGTGACATAAATAACCAATTAAAAATAAATGACAATTAAAACACTAACGGATTTAAGAACTCAGTACAATACAAACAGTACTAAGCACATTTTAGTTCATATCAATAAATATATAAATACATAAAACGTTGTAATTTTTGTGCTAGTAAAAAAAATTTTAAATTGATAGACTCATTCAGTCCAGGTTTCCTGTCAGCCACTAATCTAATTTGCCATTTGGCTTCATGGCATTTTAAAAGCACATTGGAATTCCCTGCAAATTCACCCATATTAACTTTGTCTGCTGCAAAAAAGGAAAACTTCTTAAAATCAATACAAATACTGGCATGTTTGGCTAAAAAGTTGTTAAAATCTTTGTTTTTAATTGCTGTGATGTGCTCATAAATTCTTCTTGCTAAATTTTAACAGTTTTTCCAATATAAAAACTGGGGCACAAATCACAAGTAGTCAAATAAACAACTCCACAGGAACTGTAATCAGATCTGTCCCTAGCTGTAATAACCTTGTTAACAGATTCTAAATAAATACTCGAAGAATCATAAATGTACCTGCATTACTTGCACTTCCCACATTTAAATGTACCACAATTACTGTAGAAAACAAAGATGAAGCACTGCATTTTTCTAAAAAAAAGATCTAACATTCATACTCTTTTTTTATTAAGTAAATGATGGCTGCTCCCCTATGAATTTGGCCATTTCACTGTTACCAAGTATAATTTTCCAGTTGCATTTTAGAATATTTCTGATAAGGGTCATGTTTGAGGTGATGGGAAGTGGGAACATACCCTCCCATATCTCAAACCTGAAGAATTAGCATCAGCTTCTGGAAGTGTACAATTTATTTCATCTTTACTACTTTTGTGTAAAATAATTTAGCTTTATTTTGTCTTAGTATAACCACTTCCTGAATAATATCAGAAAGGAAACTAACTTCATAGCCTCTATTTAGGAAAAGTGTCTTAAGGTGCTCAGCTTCAAAGAAAAAAGTCTGATCTTCACTGGTCAGCCTAAGTCTGATGAACTGGCCTTTTATTATACCATTCTTCATGTAAAAGGGGTGTAGACTTTTCCTATGTTGACAAAAGTTTCCTTCCTAAAATTTTTACTTGTTAGCTTGCCACTACTTTCTTCCAGTGAAATGGAAATATCCAAAAGTCAATGCCTTTACTGATGTTACTGATTGTAAATTAAAAAAAAAGTGCTGACATTCAAATCATGAAAAAACTGAAGGAAGTGATCTCTTGTCCCTTTCCAAAAGATAAACAAATCATCAACAAAATTCACATCCACATTCTCCTCATCTGGATAAATGCTGTATGAGTTCTTTACTGAAAGTCTGGGAAAGTCTGTCACTTGATTTTTTTTGTTTTCATAGATTCCAATAGCCCACACACCTAGGATACTGATGTGGTTAGTTTCTGTGTCAAATGAATTAGCTCAGTGAGATCCAAATGAGTTTGTAAGAGAATATTTAACTAACCTCACCACATTTGAAAATTAATTAATACTGTTTGTGTTCTTTTAAAGGTTGTGTTAGATATTTTTTTTTACATTTCTGGAAAAGTATTTTAAGCAAAAAACAGGAGATGCAATGGGAGAAAGGGTAGCTCCTGTTTTTGCTATTCTAGTGACGGCATGGTGGGAATATAGTTATTTTAAATGTCGCAAGTTTATGATAAAGTTATTTTTATAGGTTTTTATTGATGAGTATGTTTATATAGTAATCTGAGGAAGTTCTTATTAAATAAAGGATGAACACACTTAAATGTTAATACAAAGCCTCCGGTGCGTGGACATTCAATAGAACAGTTTTTTGTATTTTTACAAGGGCTTTCTGACCCGGAAGGGGATAAGAGATGGAAGACTACCCATCTGCGCTGAGAGGAATCTCCTCATCATTTTGTCCACATCTTCTTCAGTCAAACTCCTGGAAGAATGCGATGAGGCAAGGGATGTTGGCCTAGACTGGCATCTTTCCATAAAGGGAGAGGGAGCCCTGGAAGGCACTGGTTCCAATGCAGGATCTTTGGATCCAAAGAGCTTGGATCCTTGGATTTTTTCATCAGATCTGAATGAGAGAGGATCTGAACTGGTTTTGAATCCAGCATTGGCTTTTTCTTGGGTGGCTCCGAAGATAGAGTCAAAGTAGAAGGTCTTAGAGACTTTATTAAAGTCTCCTTAGTTTTGGTCTTGGGGAATTGAGCCCCAGAAATAGCTTCACCAAAGGTCGAAGGAAGCAATCCCTTTAAAATCAATTTATTCTCTCTGTCTGCTATAGCTCTAGGGTTAAAGTTTTACAAACTCAACAATCCTCTTGGAGATGTTGTAGTCCCAAACAAACGCATAAAGCATGACATTTTTTAAAACTGGAAGGCCATTTATCAGACATACTGGCAACAAAGAGAAAAGGAAAAGAGACCAAATAAGGTAACAGGGGAAAAAGGATACCAGCAATGGTACCAAAGACTACACTGATGTGTAACAAATAGCAAAAAACAAAGACTAGGAAAAAAATGACCAACAATGGGATTATAATATTGTACTAAGTGTAAAAGGTAAGGGAGTAATACAATAAGGAGATTTACTAGAGAAAAACTATGAAGAAAAAAAAACACATCCTCAGAAGACTCGAGAGCTCAGGCTGACCGCGTTTTTTCACAAAAATTGGCGAATAGGATCTGAGGTATGTTAGGGATTGGTGCTGCATTATGGGTAAGGGAGGAGCTCAAGAGCTTTTTGGTGGCCATGAGCTTTAGTAATGGGTTAGTTGGATCTGAACCCAGCAGTTAAGGATAGAATGAAAATTGACATCATCAGATGCTAGCAATTAGATAGAAGTGCTTGGGTTTAGAGGGATTATGCATTTTGAAGAGAGGGATAACTGGCAATTTTCCAATTAACTGGAACAGAACCAGAACAAAAATGTATACTTTTTTTGTCATTTATTGGTTCATGCATTCTGTTTCACTGCTTAATGGAAATGTTCAAAACAACAAGTTTAAAATACATTCTAATAAATGTTGCTGTATTTAACAAGAAAAATGTTAAATCAGGAAGATGAATCAAATAATTTAAGCATTTATCCATGATCCTAAAAATTTTTCAGATGGGCTGTGATAACATGCCAGGGACCAAGGCACACATAAATCCACCAGAGTTACATTTTCAAGGAGTGTGAGGTTCAAGGTATTTTCAATGAATGTGATCTTTAAGGGCACAGAAGTCAACTGTTGTGCATGTCAAGTCTGTTTTTCCACACCAGGTCAACTGTTATTCATGTCAAGTCTGTTTTAAATGTGCAACTGTTTATTTAGCAAATGGCCATCACTGTTTGAGCTGTAAAATTTGAAAGCAGTGTTAGTAGCACAGCAGGTAGCAAACTTGCTTTTGGTACAGAAGGCTGTGTGTTCTACTCCCACACCATGTAGATACACTGTTGAAACTGCAATGCAGTACATGCTGGGGTTGCTGCCCCATCTGCTTGTGTTGGTGATAAGTACTGTGAAATCTTTTACATCCACCAGAACTATCGAAAAGAGTAGAGGTCCTTTATATATAAATATACAAAATACTCTTATGTGCACTATATTTAGAACTATTTACAAATGTATGAATATATAGATACACAAATATATTTACACAGTCATAACTTTCCTTACAGTGATACTAACTTTTCATTCCTACTAGACTCCCACTTTTTCCATAACTATCTAATTTTACTCATTATCGCTGCTAAAGTCCATTTACCATTAAACATGATTTGAGTTATTCTTTCATTCCATATAACCTACTTGACATTACTTTTTATCTATGTGTTTAACACATTCTTTACTTCTATTCTTATAACATTTATATTTAATCATTTCACATTTATTTTATACACTTCTTTTATATCTTCAAAAAAATCTTCTTTACACAGTTTTCCCCATAACATTTTTACTCTTTTACATTTCAAAAATATATGTTCAGTAGTTTTTTCTTGACATTCTAAACATATTCTATCACTTTTCTTTTTATATGGCATATTTCCTTTTACTGGTCATTTACTGATTGCCATTCTCCACAAAAAAATCTTGACATGCTACTTTCTGATTATACCACTTGCTTCTTATTTTTATAGCTTTAATTTTTTCATCAAGGAACTCTTAAATAAGCTGAATGTCTACTTCAGCAGATTCATGGAAGGGAACAGAAGAGCAAAGAAAATGCCCATCAGCCATAATGAGAATATACTCAGCATTAACCCAGCTGATATCCAGAGGACACTGCGCACGATTAACCCAAGAAAAGCAGCTGGGCCTGACAACATCCTAGGTCATGTGATCAGGGACTGTGCAGTCCAACTAACAAATGTCCTCACGGCTATCTTCAATAACTCTCAGAGTCAGCAAATAGTTCCGAAATGCTTCAAGGCTACAACAGTCATTCCATTAACAAAGAAGTCTCCACCATCTTGCCTAAATGTCTACTGCCCTGCAGCCCTAACCTCCACATTGATGACGTGTTTGAAAGGCTGGTCAAAGACGCCATAACATCTGGGTTGCCTGCTGATCTTGACCCTCTGCAGTTTGCTTACCGAGCAAACCGCTATACGGTAGATGACATCTGTCTAGCACTCCATCTATCTCAGAAACATCTTGAGAATAAAAACACCTATGTGAGACTACTATTTTTTTACTTCAGCTCTGCTTTTAACATGGTCATCCCTCCACATCTGGTAATGAAGCTACTCCAACTAGGCGTCAACACTCCACTTTGTAACTGGATTCTTGAATTTCTCACAGACAACCCTCAAAGTGTGTGCAGGAAATAACTCCTCAGATAGCATCACTCAGCACCGGAGTCCCACAAGGATGTGTACTAAGCCCTCTGCTGTTCACCCTGTTAACACATGATTGTACAGCTAGGTACAATACAAATGACATCATCAAGTTTGCTGATAACACAATGGTGGTGGGCCTCATCAGTAATGGCAATGAAACAGTGCATAGAGATGAGGTGGAACAACTGATTACCTGGTGTGGAAATAACTTAGCACTAAATGTGAACAAGATCACAGAGATAATTGTGGGCTACAGGAAAAATCGCAAGAAACATTCTCCTCTCACCATCAATGGGGAAACAGTGGAAAGAGTGAGAAGCATGAAGTTTCTGGGAGTGCACATCGATGAGGATTTGTCATGGAACACAAATACAAATGCCATAGTCAAGAAAGCACACCAGAGATTGCACTTTTTAAGAAGGCTGAGGTTCATAGCCATTTACTAGGCTAACAACCAGAATGGCCTTTTTAAGCCTAGCCATGTATCGCAAATCTCTGATGAGTTCTGATACCGTTGATAAGTGTAAGCATTAGCCTGGGAGAAGAACCATTTATAAGTTACGTGTCTGCATCAGAGACACAGGTGCCAAACCAGGGATGAATTTCCATTTTCCCATCCAATTATCCATGTTGCACTTGAATTTGATTAGGGAGGAACTCTGCTTCACATGGATGGGGAGCCAGTTCCATAGACGGGGCAGTCTCTAGGATACATACCTATCTCTCTAGCAGCTCCTATTTATATCACAGGCTAGGTTTACGTCTTTAGAACAGGTAATTCTTGTACTGTTTGTTTTGCAGATATGCAGGAGGTCCATCAGTGTGAGGTCTGACAATGTCCTGTATACCAGGCAGAGCTTTCCCCTGAAAAGCCTGTAGGAGACAGAATACAGGGATACGGCCTTGAAGCAGTCTGCATACGACATATATTACTTATGCCCTGTATTCTTTTAGTGAGGAACCTCTGTGAACATTCCAGTTGTTGGATATGCCTGGGTAGGTACATACCAAATGGGGCATTGTACTCAATGATAGGTCTGATGAATGCCGAATACAGTGGAGCAATTACTTCCTTGGACTTAGATGCCATACATTTGTTGACAAGTTGCACAACATAGAATGATTTCCTCACCACTATGGACATGTGATGATCAAAGGCTAAGTTACTATCTATGTGTGCCCCAAAGTCCTTGACTACTGGGGTCTATATTATATCAGCGAACGCTGATTGATCAACCTTATGTAAGCAAAAGTGAAAAATATCGAAGCAGTAGAAACCCGATTTTTCCTAGGGAAAGAATTTGGTTGTCCGTTTCTGTTGCTTCGGTATTTTCAGTGCTGTGGTGGAAAGTTGCAGGTCGGATTCAGGTAAGTGTGCGATTCTGTGGATGTGAGTGCTAGGGTGGTTTAGGTGAGTTAGGGTTAGGGCTCAGGTTAGGTATGTGTGTGATTGTGTGGACATGAGGGCTAGGGCGGATTTAGGTGAGTTAGGGAGCGGGTGAGGTAAGTATGCGATAGTGATGGACTTTAGGGTTAGGGTTTGGGTTAAGGTAAGTGGATAGTTAGTAGTGTGTGCATAGTTTAGTGTAGAGTTAGGTGTCAGATTTTAGGTGTATGTGTGTGGATTTCTGTTTGTTTGGTGTGCTTGTGTTGTGTGTATGTGTTTTGGATCAGCGATTATTTTCCCTAGGAAAAAAATCGCTGATCTGACAGTTCGAGATTGTAAGCTTTCACTTACATAAGGTCGATCAATCAGCGTTTGCTTTTTTAAGCGTTCGCTGATATAATATAGACCCGACTACTGGGTCAACTCTAAGTGGTGTGTTCTCAATATGATAGTTACCAGGGATGGATGACTTCCCAAAGGATACTATTATGCATTTATTGGCATTTAGTTTTAGTCCATGGCTTTGACACCAGTTTCTGTGTCAGCCCCTCCTGGAGAACATTTATGTCAGTGTGAGTCTCAATGAAAGATCCTAATTTGCAATCACCTGCAAATTTAGTCAGCCAGAGACCACTGACATTGGCCTTGACTTCTGAGAAGTAAATGCCAAAAAGGAACAGTCTAAGGACTGATCCCCTGAGGGACTCCACTTGTGACTGGCCTTTTTGTAGAGGTGGACTCCCCAATTCCAACTTCCTGGGTGCTGTCTGTGAGCCAGCTGGCTATCCACTGGGTGAGGAAAGCGAATCTCCCATCGACAGTTCTCACTACCTTCTACAGAGGTACTATAGAAAGCATCCTGATGAACAACCTTCTACCTTTGAGCACAAATCCCTCCAAAGAGTGGTGAAGACAGCCGAGAGGATTATTAAGACCACCTTACCACCTATCCATGACTTGCACTTATCCAGATGTCTCAGCAGACCAGAGGAATAATTAAAGACTGCACTCACCTTGCTTACAGACTGTTCCTGCATCTATCATCCGGAAAGCACTTCTGAAGCATACGTTGCAGAACTACAAGATTCAGGAACAGCTTCTTCCCTAATGTCATCAGGCTGCTGAACTCTAGTAACCACTACACTCCATGATGGCCACCTGGGTCAGCAAAAACTGTCTCAAGTTGTGCATTAACCTGGTTACCAGTCTCATCTAATACTTAGTGCAATATTCACCATGACTAACTTATAGGCCATCTAGGGCAGTAGCAATGCAGTAACATATCTCTTCTTTTAGTGCAATAAGTTACAAATTTGTAAATTAACCATAGCACAATACTCTAAGGTCCATAGTGCAATACTCTAATGTTCACAGTGCAATACTCAAAATGTCTCTTTCTGTGCAAGGATCAATGCAATGTCTTAACTCATGCATGTAAGTGTTCACTTCAAAAAGTGTTAAAATGTGCTTCTAATTATGTGCGATATTAGTCTATCTGCCTGCATGTCCATGATGTAATAGCTAGGTGTTATATGTGGAAATGTCTGTGAAAATATGTTGTCTGCACATTGAGTCTGGAGACATGGAATTTTGTTAAGATTTTGCACCTTTTGCACTTCTGTGATTTCTGAATGACAATAAAGTTTACTTTGACTTTGTTAGATTTTACCCATGGGTTTACATAGTAATGTTATTATTACATTCTTATACCATACTTTTTTTCTTTTTCTATATCAGTTTTTATTTTCCACAAAAATATTTTTTCTTGGTAATATTTTATTTTTTCATTTACATGCAGTCTTTCTCTTTTATTCTTCAAAGGAAGTGTCAGGCCTAGTACCTCCTCTACCTCAAAAGCACTGCCTAAAGGAGTGTGAATCTGGGAAGAATAAGCAAGGAGATTCCTCATATGAATCCACCTCTTTCTCAGAGGAATCCTGTTCCCTAGGCCTTTTAAGAGGAGTTGAGGACCAAGGTGGAGCAGGAACAGAAACTCCTTGAGGAGGTTTCGAAGCCATAATGGAATTAAACAAACCCTGAGTGAAATTCTGCCATCCACTCTATGGGTTTTAGCAGTAGGAGAAACATGCTTTTTTTGTTTCTTTTTCAAAGGGACATCTGCCTTTTAAAGCTTAGAAGGCTCAGACACTGGGTGACATTCCACAATCACAGTTGGAACTTCCTCTCAAGCCAAAATCTGCAGAACACTCCTAAGTCCTTCGGTAATAACCAGCCATGTTTTCCCCTGAACATCCAAAGTGGACATATGTGAGGCCTTTAGAGACGTGCATGAGGTCAGATCCATGCCTGCCTTTAAAGGAGTCGAGGCAAAGGAATCCAAAGGAGGAGATGGATGATCCTGCAGACATTCACTAGCCTCAAGAGAGACCTCAGGTGGAAGCAGTACAGTGGAAGAATCAGAGACTTCTGGGCTTTCTTCATGGCTGACTGAGCAGGAAGTTCCCTCTATAGTGTCTTTTGCTAAAAGCTTAGGATGTTGGTTCTCTAAATACAAGGTCAAAGAGGAAGGCTGACTACGGAGGGTCTTTGGGATGAAAGCCTGACAAATGGTACAGGATGCATGGTTGGGGGAAGCACAGAGACAAAATAAGCCCTGCTTGTAATAGTCTTTATGGGGAATCTGTCTCCCGCATTGGCATTTAACCTTTCTGGATGACATGAAACCCCACAAGCAACAAACAAAAGAAAAAAAGATTAGAGCAAAACCCCCAATGGGGCACTTCTCAAAATGGAGTGGTGAACCAGCAATGAAGCGAGCATTCAGACCGATGATCACAAGATGGCATTCAGACTGGCGGCAAAGAAGTTCTAAGGATGGTACATCCAGATGTCATCTTTATGCCCTATGCTATATACAGGGGAGCATACATGTGATGTATGGCATACCTTAAAGCAACCTAAAGGCTTTGGGATACTGGCTGGATGTCAGGCCACCCTTAACAAGGGATCACTATTATAAGGAATACTGCAACAGTGAAATGGAAGGACATCTCTTTTTCCAACTCCTTGTTCTCTTTTTTTTCTGTTAACTATTTTACTTTCCACTACCTTTTTTTTTCTTAAAAAGTTCTTGTACCTATTTTACACCACTATTCATAATCTTTTCCTGCATTTTTACTATTACTCTTTTTGCATTTTTTTCTCGTTACACTACAATCTTCCCTTTACTAATCTTCTTAAGTAACTCGATACTTCTTTTTCCTTGTAAAACATATCTTTGCTTATGATACAATTTTTGCATTTTTTTTCTCAATTTTTTTGATATCATTCTTTTCTTTATCAAAGTACTTTCTATCATTATGTTCTAAATCTTCCACAGCATTATTATATGTTCTTTATATTTTTCTTTCTCTACTTTTCTCACATCATGTCACTGGAAAAAAAAAACATTTTTATGTTTGCTTAAATATTATCCACCATTCAAATCAATTTTTATAAAATTTTCTGATAGTAATATGATCTTTTCATAACTGTATTACTAAACTCTTTCCTTCTTCAGTCCATGCTTTCTCCTTTTAATTCCTTTGCCTATTTTTATCTATTCCTTGATCTCTAGAGATATTGCAAGATGATCTAATCCTGTTTCAACTACCTCCCTTTCTCCTATAACTCAAACTTCTGATATTATAAAATAATCTATTTCTGTCCTATACATATCCCTTTATTAGGTCCATGATTTTTTTTTATCCCAAAGTTTTAACTTACCACACCTTATAACTTCTAACATTTTTCTTATATCATTTGCTTTCTTTTTATGCCTGCCTTAATTCACAATTACAGTCTCTTCTAAAAATATTCATATTTGTCACTGCATAGTCTAAAATTTAACGAAATAAGCTTTTCCTTTCATTACAATTAGAATAAGCATATAATGTTATAATTCTATATACTTGTTCTTTCCTTTTTAAATCTATAATGGTTACTCTTCCCATTTTTACTAAAGATACATCTAATATATTTACTGTACTTCAACAGAACTCAGCAATTCCACATCTCTCATGTCCCAAATTTGAAATGATCTTTCCTCCCCATAGTCTCTCTGTTTCTAATCTTTCTTCATTTGGTAAAAATCCTGTGTCTTCTAATATAATTTACATCTAGATCACATACTTTACACCATTCCAAAATCCCTATTCTTTTTACTGTATTCTTAATACTATTTATATTCACAGAAAGTGCTCTAAAATTTTCATTTCCCTTTCCCTTAGATTCATGGTTTCATAAGTTCTTAGCTAATTTCTAGGCTATCTAACTTAATAGGCCATTCTAAATCTATCCAATTTCCCTCCCCAAGGACAGAATCAAACACTGCACCTTGTGTCTGTAAGTCAAACACCTTAACAATTACACCAACCCCCAACCATAGCTGTATGTAATCTTTTTCATCACTTTCCCATTTTTCTTTTTTACTTATCTCTTTACATTGTCTTTTTTGCCTTTAACTCTTTTACCAACAGATGTTTAATATACTACCTCCCAATTTATGCCTTTTCCGTCACTTATTTCAGCCTTCTAGGTCCTCTTTATCATATTTTTTCTCATCTAATTTTCCTTCTATTTCTACTACTTCTAAAATGTTCTCTCTTTGTTCATTTTCTTTTCTTTTTCCTTACTCTTATTTTCATTTTTCCAGCAGAATACCTACAAATAGCAGCTAAAGCCATTGCCTACCCCATCTCCATCCTTATAAATAGAACCATCTCTGAAAGCAAAATCCCATCCATATGGAAAATTTCCCACTTCATCCCCCTACACAAAGGTGGCACATCTACTGAGCTATCAAATTTTAGGCCTATAGCCTTACTCTCACCCATTGCTAAAATAATGGAGAAATGCATACATAGACAGCTACTTGACCACCTTATCCACAATAATCTGCTTGCCAATTGCCAACATGGCTTTAGACCATTCCACAGCACTACTACTGCTCTACTATCCTTTGCCAACTCTATTAATGAAAATCGCAACAACAATACTTTCTCTTCTGCCCTATTTATAGACCTCTCAAAGGCCTTCGACATGGTGAATCACAACTTACTCATTGAAATCCTAAAAGCCCAATCACTTGACTCACAATCACTTCTTTGGTTTAAATCCTATCTTGAAAACAGACAGCAGGCTGTCCTTTGGAATAATACCCTTTCTTCTTCCCTCCCAATGATAATTGGTGTACCTCAAGGCTTGATTTTAGGTCCTCTTCTCTTCTCATTATTTATTAACAATCTACATACCAATATTCTACAAGCCACTTGCATCCAATATGCAGATGACTCAACATTAATTTGTTCTGCCAAATCCATAAACTCTCTTCAACTCCAAACCCAATCAGTATTAAACACTGTTGAAAAATGGTTCATGCAACACTGCCTCCTTCTGAACCCCAAAAAAACAAAACTACTACTCTTTGCTCCTACTCTTAAGTCGTCTATCCCTAACTTCATAGTAACCTCTAGCAATGGCACTAATATAGTCCCTGATACCTCTACCTGCTTACTGGGAGTTACAATTGACAACTCCCTTAGCTTCGATGAACACATTAATTCAACAATAAAAACTGTCAACAAAAAATTAGGCTCTCTCTATAGAATCAAGCCCTTCCTTACCCCTCCAGCCAGAATTACTCTTGCGCAGACCCACCTTTCCTCTACCCTCTTCTATGCTTCTGCAATTTATACTAATCTATCTAGAAATAACATTAATAAACTTTCCACCTGTCATAATAACATAGCTAGATTTGCTACCTGTTCTCCCTATAGAACTCACCACTGTCATAACCTCAAACAATTGGGATGGCTTGAACTGCATAATAAGCTACTCTATCAGCAACTTGTGATAACCCAAAAAATCCTCTATCACCCCAATAATACACCATCCCTCACTAATCTAATCTCCCCCTACAAAAATCTCCCTACACTTCGCTCAGCAAGCAAACCTCTAGTTTCTAATGTCAAATCAAACAACAAAGCAGGGGACTCACTCTTTTCCAACACAGTAGGTAAAAGCTGGAATCAACTTCCAATTGAACTGTCTTCACTTGCCTCCACACATCTATTCAAAAAGCATCAAAGAATATCTAAAGAATCATTGGCTTTGTGTCCCTGCTCCAACCCTGATTATACCCAATATACAAAAATTTCATAACTAAACTTGGTTCCTATTGCTCATGCTACTATAGTGTATACTTCCCTGATAAAAGTGAACTTCTACTCTCATCTGATAACTATTGCTCTTTCCCTATCTTCTAACCTCATAACAAAAAAAAAAAAAGTCTTCTTTTTTATGAGTATCCCTTACTAAAATTGTTACTAAGTGTTTTTATTTCATGTCATTTTTTTATGGTATCTAACGATTTTTCTGTAAATTTGTCTACTGTTATATTGTATACTTGTCTTTGTAACTTGCAGGAGCTTTTCTCCCCAGGCCTCTACTGAAAATGGACATATATCTAGTTAGACTAGCCCGGTCAACAAATGTAAAATAAATAAAATAAAAAATAAATACATTTTTGCAATCCATCCATAAATGTCCAATTTAGTTAAATTTATAACATCTCAATTTATATATTTTGCATCATGCCCCATTTCCCCACAAATATAACATTTTCTTTTATTGCAGCTGCTTATCAAATATCCTTTTTCACACACACACACACACACACACACACACACACACACACACACACACACACACACACACGTTTTGGGTTGTCCCTAGTATTTCATGACACCCATATTCCCCTCCACATTTGTCATGCTTTGTATATGTTTATTTTTTCTTTCTGTTATTAACACAATATTACAGTCCCATCCTCCATAGACCCCTTTTATTATACACTTTTGCAATGTCCAGGTGTTGTTTTTTTTTTTTTTTACATATACATTTTTTAAATATCCTTTCAAAGCCTCTCTTTCTACCTTGTTCAAGATCATACAGGCATTTTCTTTTTTTTCTGTTAAATACTTTTATCACATAAAGATACTATTGGTTACAGTAACTTTTTTTTTTCATATTCTTCAAGGAAAATTTTCCATTAAAAAAAAAGTTTGAAATATAACGTCACAAAACTTTTCTTTGTTTATAGGAATAAATATTTTACCTCATGTGCTTTTACACCCAAAGGAGTTATTAAATTGTCCAACACTTTATACCTGCCTATTTCTGTCTTCTTTACTTTGAATCCTTACCACGTACTTCCATTTTAATTTTTTTCAGCCTCTTTCTTTTCTGCTACTCCTCGTTTGTCTTCTTTTACTTTCTCTGCATAAGTTTTCTTTTCTATCTCACCTCTATTTTTCAGGATTGTCTCTGCATCCTCCTTTTGTATTGTCTCCATATTATCCACCCGGGAAATTCTCCTTAATTTTCTGGCTTACTCTGCATCACCCTTTCTTTAAGTAAATTATCCCATAACCCTCCCGACTGGAAGGTTGTAATTATACATTCATCATTTGCCAACTTATCTCCATCAAACGGATTTTTGAAACAACTACTCAGAATTCTGCATGCATTTTCTGGCTTTGATATTGACTTTCACCTCCATTTCTCTCACCACTCCATTATCTCCTTCTCTCTCCATCGGCCTCCCTGATTCACTGATTGTGGTGCACATGTAACTGTGAGTTATATGACCACCACCTACAAAGACGGGGTAAACAATTACCAGCTAATGAATAAAATATATTTAGTCTGTCCTGCTTTCTCATACTTTTTATTGACATAGTTTCATGATCACACTTTCTCCATGTCCAGTAGAAAACCAATTAACACCCCAATCACTAACTGGCACACTGTACAGAAAGACAACTTTTATATAAGAATTATTTTGGGCTCCACTTGCTCCTACCTTTGTTCACATACAGTTTCATGATCATTCTCACTCATATCCTGAACAACACAACTTACATCCAACTCATTTTAGCTGTCATGCTGTACAGAATGCTGTCTTTTATGCAAGATTGTCTATATGCTCCACCCAACTAAAAAACTTACTGGAAACTCTGCCAGAGAAAACACAAAGTATGATGAACAGTTTATAAAAACAAATAGAGTGCTTTCATCTAAAAGCATACAGACTTCTTCATATAAGACCTAAGCAATTCAAAATTTGCACTTAAATAGCTTCCTTGTCACATGGTATCCATCTAAGCAAAACAAGTTTATATTTAAAGCAACAGTTGTCAAGACTAGTGCATCTATATAAAGTAGTGTTTTTAACATATAAAGCTGAGACTTGTAACTTATCACTAACTTAAGCCAGGGCATAAGCAAAAATGATACACAAATGCTGACACATTCACCCTAAAAAATAAAAACAGATGATAATAAATACAAGCATATTATTTTTCATATACCTTCCTCTTAAGTAAGCACTGTAAAGATAAAATGTCATTAAGCCCTGGGGAGACTAAAGTATTCAAAAATATCTGCCACCCAAGCTCTCTCTCCAGTTAATAATTTCCATGGCCCACCTCTGGGGCTGACCTCTACTTTCTCAATGATAGCAAACAAAAAAAATGGTGGTCTGGAGACTGCTGAATATGCTTATAGAGTGTACCAATATAAAAACTATTACATAGTATATAAAAACATATTTGTTTCAAAAACATAAATGTTTTTTATGATGCATTCTAAAGACAAAACAACTACTGGACTTAAGACTAAGTGTGGCGCCTGCTCACAATGACCTTTCATTTTTGTAGGCAGTAGCCTTTCCATCAATAATATATATCCATTTCAATCCCTGGAAAATTTAACTGTCACACAAAGGGGATTATTTATGCTGCAGTATGTGACAAGTATCATAGTTTTTATACTGGCAAATCAGAAAGCAAGCTTAGAGATTGCATCTATGAACATAACTATGAGATTAGAAAGTCTATCCACAAATGCACTCTACAAAGCAACGTCGAAAAAATACACTGAATGGCCATAGTTAGCCAACAACTATGAAGTAACATGATGCATAAGGTAAATGAAGGGAAAGCTTTTCAGTTTGCTCTATTCCCCCCACTGTAATGTGATCTCGGAGTTGGTATATATAGCTGGTAGAGTGTAAGGGGCACAGCCCCCACCTTGGTTGTTTGCGTGTGCGATGTTGGATGACTATGGCCATTCGATGTTTTATTTTTTGATGTTGCCATTGTTTGATAACAGTCAATTTCACTGTTTTACTTTCACTTTTTTGCATTTCGGGTTTTCTAGTATTTGGTAGCTGTACATAGACCCTTTCAGCAGATGGACAGGAAGCACATTTTGGCTAATCTTGAAACTTTTTCAGCACCTTGAGAACCACATCAAAGAACAGCTAATTTGGAATATAATTAGTGAAAGATGAAGAAATACAGGTCAGGACTCAGAGGCAAGCCCAGCCATGAGTGAAAAGGATGTGTCAAAAAGTGCCTGTTAGTGTGATCATGGAAACCAGTGATTCAGAGACACACTAGCTACAATGAGGAAAGACTTCATTATCAGTTAATCTGCATATTTCTGATTCACTCTGTAATTACAGCAAGCACTAACAGGCCCTTTTCTGCTACCCTTGTAGTAATCACTGCTGGCAGCCAATGTATTGTGTTTGCACAAGCACTCTCCCCATTCATTCCCATGCTCACATAGATACATCCAAACACATACACACAAATATATATATATATATATATATATATATATATATATATACACACACATATAAATATATACTGTAATCAAGCACACCCCCTCATTCCACCCTCCTACTCTATCTATACCCTAAGCCCCCTATTGTGACCACCAAGACACATATTCAAGTACAAACATACACAGTCATACAACTACACAAATGCATACACACATTCCAGATTTAGCTTTCACTAAACACCCTGGTAACTTTACCTCTAATGCAATCTTGCCCGTTAAAATATATGAATGTGAGCTTTTGGCAGAGTAAATTACTGCAGATTTGAGTAAGGATTTATGCAGCTAAGCAATTCCAGGAATTGCAAAGCTGTGTAAAGCATTATTTGCAGGCAACTCAGGGAAGAACCCATGGCTAATTATTATATGGTGCTCTCCTAGTATGCCTCATTAGCATTTGCAATAGGCCAGAGAGACAGCCCACTGCTGAGCAGCACCTCTTCAGGGAAGGCTGTCTAACAAAATGTTTATTGCCAGAGGTAGTGGCAACCTTTCTGAATCAATGCATAAATCTTTTATCTGTTTCAGGTAGGACGTGTACAAAATGATCTGTCTCAATAAGAAACAATGACCAAATGGGTGAAGAAAATTTTCCTTTTAAATTCTTCAGATATGGATGGCATTCTCCAAGTCTTACCTGAAACTGTTGTTAGGAGTTCCTTGTTATGGTTCACAGAATAAGCAACATTAAATGTCCTTTTAAGCAGTGAGATCATGAAAATGGCTGCTTAATTGATTTGCTACTATAGCACTAATAATTTAAGGGCAGAGATAAGGAACCAATTAGCAGCAAGATGAAAGCTTTGTATATTTTAACTGTGTATCAAACTCTGTGAAGTCTGTCCTTAAAAGGGATAATTGTTAATTGCTATTGTCTGAATATCTAACAGTAAAACTGTAACACCGGTTTGCTAGTTTTGTCTAAATGGTGGTAGTGCACCATAAAATTAAGGAGGAGGGAGGGAGTTTACACTGGAGTTCCCATTTATACCATATTCTGAAAAATACTGCACGTCTGGGTGCAAACAAATTCTGGTCACATTTCAGTTACCATTGGTGAGTTTGCTGTGGAAGGCACTGGGAACAGACTGAGGTAGATTAAATCCTGGGAAGAAAATGATTATAAATTTCAGTTGTAGCTCTGCAGTGTGGAGTTTATTTGAGTTTGGCTTGGCTTTCACTTAACCTTATATACTCCATAGCTGATATCTTGGCTCAATTTAAAGTGATGGTCTATAAAGCCTCCCGGTAGTTTAATCTGTGCCACTAATTCTAATAAATGGCTGCTCAGAGAGAGAGAGAAGGATCATCTCTCTGGCACTTGCAGCACTTGCCAAAGTGTACTCTTGCCTGAGATAGTAAAGGCAATGTTCATGTAGGTCTTGTCTAGCAATTTGAAGGTCACATCAAAACTGAGGTGGAATCCTTCAAAGCCCCCGGGCCTGTGGATAATACGGCCCAAACCACAAAATCCTTTATAAACGCTTTCTATGAACACCTTCAGGAATGCATGGATCATGCAATCCCAAATAAAACCAAGACCCAATCCTCCAAAGGCAGACGTTCTGTCTGGTGGATCCCAGCCATAAACAAACTATACAATAGAATGAGGAAGTTACTACATGACAGAGCAAAATCCCACAAAGGGAAGGCATCTCTGATCAGTATTAGCAAAAAACTATGGGCACCCATAAAATCGTCTAAGGCCAGCTTCGAGAGAAAAATTGCACAGGACACTAAGGATAATCACAAGGCTTTCTTTAGTTATGTTAGGAACCTGGGTGGGAATTCCCAGATATGCTCAGAATTAGTCCAAAATGACAAAAAATACACCGAACCCACAGACATTGCCAACATTCTAGCTGACAGGTTCAGCGCAAACTTCTACAACAGTGGTCCCTCTCTGCAAAGCTATGGGTATATATTTCTCGGGTACAGGCCAACGGCCTCATAGAAACAGACAACTGGTGCCAGAGCCATGGCCTCAAGCTAAACGCCAAAGTGTATAGTCATTGGTAATCCATTAAGTACAGAAGAAGTAATTAAGGACCTGGGGACCCAAGTTGATAGCAATCTCTCATTTGACAACCACGTAGCCAAAGTGGTTAGAAAAACATTTTATATAGCCCACCTAATCATGAAGGGATTCACATCTAGATCAGGGGAGGTCATCGTGCCTCTTTACTCATCCCTCATCAGGCCCATAATTGAGTACAATGCCCCTTTTGGGATGTACCTTACCAGACACCTGCAGCAACTGGAAAGACCCCAAAAGTACCACACCAAGAGGATCAAGGGGCTCAAACAGATGCCGTATGCTGCCCGGTTAAAGAAACTCCAGCTCTACTCAGAGGCGTACCGCCTGCTCAGAGGCGATCTGTGCCTGACGTATAAAGCCATGTCCAACCCGGAATTAATGGACATGCTGCACCTCAGAAAATCCAAATCCCATCGAGCTACGCGCTCGAGGGACTTAAACCTCAGCACTGAAATAAATAGGACATGCTGGAGGGACAGATTCATAACCCAGAGGCTCCCTTCACTCTGGAATAAAATCCCAGTCCAGGTTAGGCAGAGTCCCTCATTGACTCTCTTCAAGAGGAATCTTGATGAGTGGATGGGAGGTCGTAGGTTTACCCCGGGTATCACTTCTGTGTCACTCTTAGACAGAGGCACAGTATACTAACCTCGAAAAAGGGCATAGCAAAATTAATTTAAAATGGGTGGCGAAAGCCATACACACTCTGGCTAGGCTTATAAATGCCCTAGGGCAGATAGCCTAGTATGAACCTATGAACTTATGAACATGGACATTTAGTGTACAGCCCTTCTGGCACAGACAAGATAGACTTTAGAAGCAATATCAAGAGGGATCAAAGTCTGAAGAGTGACAGTAGCAGAAAAGACCTAACAGGCTTGCAGAATATATCCACCTATGTAGCTGGTATTTTTTGTCACAATGTGAATAAGTACAGAGATACAGACATCCCACAATGTGCAATCCTTCTAAAGATTAGTGGAGAAGGACCCAAACAATGAGACATCAAGGTGGGTCCTAAGTGCAAAATCCACTGGGTCTCCAAACCACTGTTCTTAGTGCCAAAGGTGACAGATCTCCACTTCTCTCAATTTACAGACAAAATACACAAGTCCTATAAAAAACAGACCAGATGCAATCTTACAATCTGCTTCTATCTCAAACTTGGACCACTACAGATAAACTTAAATGAATGTCTTACTAACATTGTGCAAACAGCTTCATAACCAATGCAGTCTTCTCTGAGCTGACAATGTCCTGCTGAACCATTTGAGTGCTTCACTACTGAAACTCCAGAAATAAATAAGTACTCGAGTTCAAATTAGTCATCTTATCTCCATTAAATATTACAAATAATGAGTAAGACTTTTTTTAACACCATTCTGGAAAACAGTATTAAGTAACTAAAAATAATGCAGAGACTCACTTTTTCCATGCAGCATTACAAATTAATATCATCAATCCAAAACATAATAATAATAATAAAAGTTTACATCATTTAAATAAAAAAAATCATTACCTGCAAGCTGTTACAACAAAGAGAAGAATGTACTAAGAATAGCAAAACAGAAGGAAATGAGCAATGACCTCATACAGGAGTCACAAAAACTTAAGAAATATATGAGCTAAGTACAGACATAACACTGATATTAAAAACCAACTCTAATATGGGTACTGTCACATCCACTGCATAGGAAGATGTACAATTCAGAAAGAAAGGAGTACCTGTGAGTTCATACTTAGTGTGCTATAGTGTGAAATGAAAAGTACAAAGAGCTTTATACATATGAGATGTGGTGCAGAAGAGAAAGAAAAGGGTGAATCAAGTTAGGAAGCACTGCAGGATATGAATAGTACCCTGTGGGCCAGAAATAATGAACAAGGTATTTGGAGTGGAATACATGACCTAAAGGAAAAGGAAAAACAGCCTTATAGGCTGCGACTATTACTGACAGCTGTCATCTTAGGAGGGGATTTATTAGACATTAATGGCACACAGCATTACAGAATGAATGCCCATGTTACACTTAGTGCTGACGGTGCTTCGGAATAGGCTGTACTGACACTGAAGCTGTCAAGGGTGATCTGGACGTCACCAGCTCAGACCATAAGGTAAGGCAGTGATCACATAGAAGGTATTATTCCAGGACTACAGGGTGAAGATTAGCGCCTGCTTATAACCTTAGGCAGTTACTGAGAGAAGGCTTCTCTTTAAGAAAACCAATGTTGCTGAGTGAGACTTAATTATGTGGAAGGTGCATAGCATGGCAGCACTGTGTACCTCCCACAGGAACAGCTCAAGAAACATGTTGGAGTTAAACTGAACATGAACAGAATGGCAGTACTGTGAATCTCTGGTATAATGTCTGCATGGAAATATAGCTGTGTGGCAGTGCACAATATCCCATGCAGAGAATAGCTGTACATAGTGTAACTCAATGGACATAGGACCAGGGAGCATGGGCTTGGCATTCCAAGCCAAAGATGTTAGCTGTCTGGTAGCATGTAGATGAAAGGGAGGGCAAGGGATGCCCCCAACAGGTAAGTTTAGGAACCTAACCACAAAACTCTTATAGCCTGCCTGTATGGTGGCTCCCAAGAAGGACAAGACCTGATGATTAACAAGTAGTGGTGGAGACATATGAAAAAAATCCACAAATATAACAAGTTGCAAGCCTAAAAACAATTAGTTAAAATGAAAACCAATAAAACATGAAAAAGAAGAACATGATCTTTCCTAACTCTTTTAACATAGTAGGAGTTCAGTTTCAACATGCAATCTAAGGTCCACCACTACTGTATTATGATACAGAAATTTGAGGAACTCCCATCTCATATGCAGTTTAAAACGACTGTTTGAAAATTTATCATCAAAATTCTACACAGATAAAAAGCTATAACCGTCTAGAATACAAAGGATTATAACCTGGCCTCATATAAGAAAGCTGTTATGTGTTCAAAACATGAATGTCAAGAAATTCAACAGAGGAAAGTCTGAGAGGTGAATCTCGACATCCAATTAGAGAACAAACAGCAACTGAGTTCTAATCTGATAAACCCATGAGGGTTTGGGTTTGATGCTCCCGGTCAATTTGCTGTTGTGAGCCACTTTATGTTTAGCTAGGGATTAATACATGTATATACTGTAAACATACACCACACACACACACATATGCACATGTGTATATAAATGTGTGAGTGTATGTATATATATATATATATATATATATATATATATATACACACACACGTGTGCGTGTGTGTGTGTATATATATACGCACGCGCACACACACACACACACACACACACACACTCACACTACCACTTGTCAGCTGTGCATTCAGTCAATATATAGTAGATGGTTGGATGTTTAATCTATAGATTGTTGAGTTGAGCTGTTAAAATTCATCCAAGTCAGACTCAAAAGTCCAAAAGTCAGAAACTGTGACCTAGAAACATTCAGAACACCTTAACAATTGATCATTACAATGTCTGTAAAACAGACACACAACTTATTGGAATATCTGATGCATCTGTAGCATTGTTATGCCTACCTAAAGCTAAAATTATGGACACCTCAAATAAGTTAAGAAGATTAAGGGTAATAATGTCTAAGTTTTTTTTCACCCTGAAGTAAATGGTCTAAATAAGGTCCTCTCTATCATGGAAACTTAACAGAACATAACTGAATTATTGAACATTTATTGAACATCATAGCAAATATATGGAAGAATAATCTGTTTAGTGAAATCCTCCAATCAACTAACACCAGAGCCATATGAAGGTGTTGAAGCACCTTGTGCAGCTCCCCAATATGCCCCCCTGACTCTAAGTTGATGACAAAAAATAGTCCTCTCCTTCCAACTTGTGGCCAAAGCAGAATGTCTTTTCTGAGTTGAAGAGAATATAGCTAAATATCACATACATACCTCTCAACCTGCAGACATTCAAAATAGGTGTAAAGACTATTGAAAGGTAGGTACAACAGGCCAAACATATGGATGCCTAATTAGCATACATTATGAATGCCAGCCAGCAAAGGTGTCAAGGGGATATTGTCATTTAGACCCCAACCCCTATGTGAAACCTTAGAAACTAAATGGATTCTGAGGTTAGGTGTACATAGGGGTCGGGGTCTAAATGACGCTACCGCCTTGAAACCTTTGCTTAAGGCTAGAAGCGTTAAATAATACACCTAGAATTCTATAGAATTCATTTATTAATATAAAATCTATGAAAGTATTTTTATATGTGAGTATTTTTATTATATGCTAAGATTAGATATGAATTATTTATTTTATATATTGATATATGTTGTCTTAATGTATGATTTTAAGTAATGCATTAATTGAATGATTAACTTATTCTTTTCATTGGTTGATTGACTTTTGGTAGAATATATATAAATGGTATCAGTTTGCTAAAGAGAGTATGTCTGATGAAGTGGGTTTTAATACCGTGAAAGCGCTTACGTTTCTTGTTCAATAAAATACTTTATAATACGATTTTGGTCATCCTGCTGCCTTTCTGGGAATTTGTTTTTTTTTTTTTTTACATTTTATCTACTGGACGATTGGTTATTTTATATATATATATATATATATATATATATATATATATTATTTAAGTATATCCCAATAGAAATTTCTTGAGAAAACTCCAGGATTTAATTACCCAGATATTGACTGGGTAAACTGATCAACAAATAAATATGCCAAAAGTCTATGTTGAATAAACCAGATGGGAGCAAACAGCAACAATTCTAACTAGAGGTGTCAACATCTTATACCCCACACTGACAAACCTAGGATGTTAGTGCTCCATAACCAAGGTTATGCCTGCTGTAAATAATGGAAATCATGATACTGTCATCCTTAAATTAAAAGTAAAACCAAAATCAGTCAAACAGCTTGGCCTTTCTGTACTTCAAAAGTAAAAGCTATACATTTACCATAACAGATTGGCACAATCAAAGTACATCTACTTCATACCTTAAAAAACTGCTACAGGCACCTAGACCCCTCAACAGCTCCCAAAATGTACTGTATACTGCACCACCAAGACAATCCGGATCAAGATCGTTTGTCACTGACATGAGCAACAAGATACAACATACCTGCACTATTAAACAGAATAAAACTACTGAACTATATTGTGCTCCTCCCAGTGTCTCCACAGGTCTAAATCAGCCAAGGAAAGGGTGGGAATTCTAAACTGTCAGTGGTAGCTATTCGTCTACTAGCTACCTGTCAATGATAGCTATTACACCAATAAACAAATTTCTGGAAATGACTACTGATACAGATACATGTAGAGGCAAAAGTCTAAAATTAGCTAAAGTCTAATAACTTGTCACAACAGCAATATTCAGAAATAAAAGAATGCTAAATATTACAACACACAAAGAAAATGGTGGCCCAACTCAGAAAAGGGAATGCCAGTCAAGTAAACAAGCCACTGCAAAAATCTTGAAGGAAACAAGGAAAGCTCTGACATGAAAAGTGGTCTGAAGAGCTTCCAAAAAGTTTCAAAAGGTCCTTGAAGTTGGACAAAGTTTTAAACTGTATCATTTGAAAACACAGTAAATGTATGCCTGGTTCTCTTTCTCATTTCAAGCTAAAATGCAATAATCAATATCTGCCAACTTAGGGAGGTGTAGTGCATTATGGGATCAGTAAGAGAAGAGAAGCCTGGGAATGTTTCTAAAGGTGCTGAGTAATTATATCCTGCTGATTACAGTCCTATGGTTTGAAGTAGGCAGTCTAGATCATGTAAAATAAAGGAAGTAAAAAATACAAACATATGAAAACAGACTAACCCACTGTCCTCAAATGACCCAAACAAATATGCTTGGGATATAATCAACGATTGCTATGGTACTTTTCATTTCTGCATTTAAGAACACATACCAGCAAGGTATAAATATACTTGCAAATTCAAAACAAAAATAAAACGTAGTGGAATCACAAAATTAATAAGACATAAAACATTAGAAAGTACAACCAATGTTTTAAAACTGTACCAGTTATAAAAATGTATCTAGTTGTGCATACTTCACAATAAGCAAAGATATATATCAGAGTGAAACAGGTGCAAGGGGAGTTGGCTCTTAAACAACTACGGAAAGGACAACTGCTGCCAAAAATTAAAGTGGAGTCCAGTTCCAAGGGACCAGATAACAATCTGTGATTTCTTAAGGACAAATGAAAATGTTACTAAGCCCTACTGAACATATTAAAGAAAATGTCAATATATGGACAATTACTGATTTTGACATCCTGTATACCAACATGCAAATGGAGGTATTACATCAGACCAAGGCAAATTTAGACCCATTAACATGATTGATACTCTGTGTAAATGCAAATTAATAGCCATGACAGAATTATGCAAAATAATACAGGAGACAAGCTTCTGTTAGATAAGAGAAAAGTGTAAGTTTGTTAAGGTGAGATCTTGACTTTTGAATTTTACGGCATTGTTTTTTAAGTTCATGTTTCAGTGGAAGACTGACATAATACATGCTGCTTATTCTTAAAAGGTAACAGACATTATTATGTCAGAAGACTGTAAATATAGCAGCAGTACCTTTTATTTTCAGATATTAGACAGCGATAACTTCAATAGCAACAGCAGGCAGACTACACTCCAATGTGATAACAGTGTGATTCCTCTCAAAGAAGAAAGTACAGATTTTACATACAGATAACTAAAGATGCCCTTCTATAACACAGCAACTACTAACTAATGGTATTGTAAACTTGTATCAAAAATGGAGGGTCGATTTTCTTGTGGGGTATACTGTATTAAGTTACCAGAACTTTTAAGTAATTTCCATGCAGAATGTATGTACTAAAGCAGTCGGAAAAACTGTCTGTAATCATATCAGCACACAATTTCTTTTCACTTTTCTTGATATATTAGCACTTGTTCTAAAGAATATCAACGGTTACCCAGTTTTCCAGTGCATTAGTCCAACTTGCAACTACAGTAAGAAATGCATACATTAAAGTACAAATGCACGGAATATGTCCATTTCCAACAATTTTCCTTCTAAATGCATAAGGAGGAAAGCATCTTACACATTTACCCAAAGGCTAGTGATTGTTTAACCCTTACTGTGTCATTCTTTCCCATAATGAACAAGATACAAGCAAAATTCAAAAGATAGGTTGGACTTAAATAATTGTAAATCACTGTTTTTAAAGGCAGGATATCTTATATCAAATGTTATTTTAAATACTTTAAATGTCAGATGTCAAATACAAAATTGTATTTTCTTACAGATATCAAAGTGAATTTCTTAAATATCAAATTGAATTTCTTAAATATCAAATGTTTTTTTCAGATATTTTTATCACCAAAATCTTGTCATTAACACCTTCACTTGTCAAAGGTCAATCTTACTACTCACATATGCACTAAAACAGTAACAGTATAAGACATACGCTCTGTGAAAAAATATTTTTTTCGCCATCAACCATAGCTGTCAACCTCCTGTCCCCAAAATGAGGAACATTAGCCCTCATAATGTGTGACAAATGGGCAAAACGTGGAACACTTACTACTGGCTTACTAACAGCTTCAACTAGGAAGGGCATATGATGGCTAAAATAGGCTGGTTTTACATATAAAAAAGATATTCTAATGAATTAATATGATTCCCATCTATTTAGCCATAGCTAGCAGTTAAACAATTTCCAACAATGAATGTGTGACAGACCCTTTCAATGTGGAACCTTGAGGAACATGCACTTTTTAAGACCCCAAATGAGGTACGTTCCTCGTAATGAGGTACACTTGAGAGCTATGCCATCAACTAATGTGAAAATCATAATTATATGTGTAGCCTTCATATATACCATCTCAGAGATTGTACAACACTGGAGAAAGGGCAAATTCCATTTTCGATATTTTGAGTTATAAATATTTTGATTTTCAGTCTGCAGCAGTAGCGTATTGTTGCTTCACAGCAAGAGGTTCTTCCGTTTGATTCTCGGCTGTCGCGCTTTCTGCGTGGAGTCTGCATGTCCTCTCCGCGGTCGAGTGACGTGAATGGGCATCCCTTCGCTGAAGGTTGGGCATCGGGCTGGCAATTCGGCGCCATAAAAATCTACTGCCACTCATTAGCGGGCCGGAGTTCCGCCGTGGCGACCCCTAACCGGGAAAAGCCGAAAAGACAAACAAGTCTTTTGAGGACTGTCTTTCTGATGTTAAACAAATTACTCTCAGAATATCTTCCATTTCGATAAACCCATATTCAGTATGTTTCAATGTCTCATGAATACAAAGCACTGAAAGTTGTAGAAGTAAAATAACATACAAGAATGACTTCCAATCACTGCTAGGCAAAATTTGTAATAAGCTATCAGTATTTTCTCATTTTACAAGTCTCATATTCCATGACCACTGAGTAATGTACATATTTTGCAACAAATGAAACCTGATTTATTATATCTTAGATACCATTAAGTAACCTTTCCTACTTGTTTTCTCAGGTAATAAATATACCCTCCAAAATGACTGTGGGAAAACCTATCCATCTCCTGACGATAAAGACCAAATGATACTGCTTAGAAAAGGTGTGTATAGAGGACCACGTGTCTGTCTCTAGTTTACTTCACTGAGGAAGGCAACAAGACCACACCAGCTCCAGTCAAAAGTTATGTTACATGCCCTTTGAGTTTTTTACCATCATAGGTTTGTTTGTTTGTGTCTTTCGGCTTTTCCCGGTTAGGGATCGCCACAGCAGAACTCGGGTCCGCTAATGATTGGCAGTAGAATTTTACGTACTGGCTTGCCGGGCCTAATGCACAACCTTCAATGAAGGAATGCCCATTCACGCATGTCACTACACAGAAGACGCTCTAACTGAGAATTGAACGGGCAACGTCTAACTGTGAGGCGACAACGCTATAGCCATATATAATGCAGTTTGCCAGTCATTTGTAAACAATCTACTATGACACTTGTTTCTTTCAGTTTTGCTACCTAAGAGATAAACAGATGGTCAGTAGATCTTATAGTCTTAGTCATGCCCACGTAGTATCTCAGTTGCCCATGAAAATCAAAGTAATGCAGGATTCTTTCACTTCACTTTGGGGGGGGGAGCAGTCAGAAAGAAAACAATGGTAAATGATTAGACTGGTTTGGGGATAAATTTGTCACCACCCTTAGACATAAAGGTAAGTTAATATGGATGAGAGGTTACTGCAAGCAATAAACCTGTCTTCAGGGTTATGATTTTGGGAGGAGCTGTAGCTGCTGGTTCAAACTGGGCTTGGGGTCGCAAAAGCTGCTTCAAGTAGTGTCGCTCTGGTAGTCATAAAAACAAGGAAGGAAAGCAGACAGGAAGAAGATGCACATTCTAACAGGAATATACCAGGCTATATTGTAATATCAAAGACATGACAGCTCAAGAAACATCCTGATTATTCCTTTGGCACCATAGGGAACATCTCTTTCATTTAGCAAGTTATGATTTCCTCATAGTGAGTCTACTCACACTCCTTGTGATATTAAGCATGTCTTCTGAAAAAAGGGGCTTAAAGAATAGCAAGGTCAAATCAGACTAACTGCCAGGCAAAGAGATGCTAGATCAAAGTGCATCAAATAACCCGAGACAAGAGGTATAAATGCTGAGGCAAAGTGTAGGGTATGTCCCTTACTGATTCCACTAGGAGGCAGAAGCAATGTTACCCAGACCAAGCGGGAGCTTTTAGAATCATCTTGGAACTCTTCACCTTTACTTACATTATCACTCCAAGGATCAAGGGGATCAGAGGGAAAGCACAGAAAAACAGACATGCCCCATTCAGACAGAAGGTATCTGCTGCCCAAATCTCTCTGTGAGATGATGTGGAACAGAACTTTCTCAGCTGTTATTTGGAGAACCATAAAGAGTTCATTTCTGGAACACACTGTTTTTAGATGAACTAAAAAATGTTTCTAACTAACATCTATCTGTGAGATTTTACTCCCTGCTCAGATGGTCTGTCAGCATGTTCTGTTGAAATGGAATGTAGGATAACCTGAAATACACCAGCTACTGCAGGGCTTTCTGCCATGCTCTCATCACTAGTCTGCAGAGGCTATGATAAGATGTGCCTCCATATTTATTTACCACATAACTCTGGTATTGCCTGTGACAAGATGCAATGCAAAGGGTTTTCATGTAGCTCTTAAGTCAGGTATACCCAGAATCAGTACTATCTTTCTTCTTGACACTGATTTGCTTCTTCTCCAAACTGTCATTTTACTTGCGCTAGACTCTGAAGGTTCCTGATTGAGCTCCCCTACCTAAATCCATGGCATCCATTTTTAGCATCTAATTATGAGGTTGGTGCTTGATCGGACCCCCATGGTTCAGCTAGATGTGACTTACTCACTGCAACAGCTTCAGGCTGACACTTGAAAGGAGCAGAACAACATATTCTAGCAGTGGCTGAGTGTGCTGATAGTATGCCCTCCCAAGACACCAGTGTAGCCTCATCATTTGCACCATACCCCCTCCAAAGATTCCATGTTAGCTTTGTCAAGAGTAGTCTTGTCAAACAATTCATAGGAAGGATGGATACCACGTACCTCAGTACCTACAAGTACTCTCTGGCAGACACAAGGGTCTTGTGAGATATATCCAAAATAAAAAAAAGCTACCAAGAAGCCCAGCATGGTCCAGGGTAGGAATGCCCACTGCATGGTGAAACCCAATTATGTCCCCAGGAAGGTTATTATCTTGAATATTTTAAGATTCAGCTTTGGGAGGTTCAAAGACAGACCTAAGTTACAAAAAAACAATCCATAATGTTCAGAGGAAGTCTATCCTCTTCTGAGTGGATGCCTGAATTAGGCAGCCATCTAAGATAAGGGTATATGTGCACCCCTACCCCCAAGTGGCAAAGATCAAAAACTGGAGCTAGGGTTTTGGAAACACTCTGTAATCAGCAGCCAAACCAAAGGCAAGAGAGTAAACTCATAGCAGAAGCTCCCCATCACAACCCCGAGAAAACATCTGCAGCTATTGTGGATGAGATACCATTAGCAGAAGGGATGATGTAAAAGGCAGAGGACAAGATGCAAAAAGTGTGGAGGATTACCATATTTAGGTTTGGCACTGTGAGGTACATGTTTAATGTTGACAGATCTAAGACTGGTCTCAACAGCCACTCCATCCATGGAACTCGAAAAAAAGTCTTGAATAACATCCTTTTCATGTTCTTTCACGGGTACCCTTTTTTGTGGTCACCAACAGAAACACTTCCTCTACAAGTATCTCTGACTTCATGCCACTGGCAGTATGCCTTTAAATGTTGGCTTTGTTCTTAACTTTATTTTTGTAATTGATGTTTGTATCCTTGCTATACTACCTGTGAGACCCACTTGTCCTGAGTTATGTTTCTCTGCTTGTCTATAAACAAGGCATGTCTGCCTGCAATGTGCTTTAGCACTCTGGAGAATGCAAGGGTTTGGGAAAACTAAGGGCTATAGTGGGGTTTGGTGTAAGGACAGAGATGGCAGGGAAGCCTGATGCAGTCAAGACTTCTCACTATCAAACACATGTCCTCAAAGGTACAATGACTTCCCACTGTGGTCTCAATAACATTTTTTCCTTATGAATTGGCTGTTTTCCCCTTTGTTTGCTTGCTTCTTCCTTGGAATCAATAAAAAAGATCAGCTTTTAGAGGAGTAATTTCTGTCATATCTAGGGACTGGATAATAAAAAGAGTAGCCTAGCCAGATGAAGGACTTTTCCCTTCTCTCCAGTCTCTTGAATATTTCATGGGTTGGGGGGTTCAAAACAGCAAACCCTTGTCTAATGGTGCATTCTGTATCTCTGACGGGAGATCTTCTGAAAAGGTGTTTATTCTCTGCCAGACATCTCTACAAATGATGAACCCAGAGGCAGTTGACCTGGACCCTACATCCACAGCATCACAGCCACACTCAATGTCATGTCTACCATTCCTGAGGCCAACTAGGCCTGCAGAATAATTTCTGCCTTTAGAGTTACATCAGTTATCATTATAGCCTTTCGCATTAACTGTTTTATGATACTAGCCCGACATCTGAAAATATGAGTCTGAAAGCAGGGGTGGCTGCCATGTGCACCTTCTTCTACGAATGGTCTAAAATGCAGTTTTCCTGTCATTCAGAAGAGACAGATGAATGATGGAACTACTTTGGCCCTTTTTTGGGATTCATGGATACCACGGTTGGATCTGCAAAAGGATTCTTACACTAGAACCTGTTAAACTGGTCTGGCTTCCTGGGAGTCAGGGGCTGAGGGCTTGGTTTCAAACAGGATGCAAAAAATACATCTTTCAAAATTTTCAAAGTTGCAGGAATGGCCTCAGGCTAGGGTGGATCCAAGCACCGAAGGCCAACATATAATTTCTGTGAAGCAAATATTTCTTTGCCTTCTCATATGAGCTACCATTCATTTTCTATAAAGTATCCCCAAATGAGAATCCCTTTTTAGGTGAAAAGCCACAGTTCATGGTGTTGTTGGCATCTGTTTAGAACAAATGGGAGGGGGAAGGGTGGTCATCTCTGATGATACATCATCGCTGACAGCCAGGCCAGATGCTGAGCCTTTTGCATCAAGGGTCCTAAGTGTATAGAAGACTCTGCACCAGTGATTCATATGAAGAGCATTAGGAGTTACATAGCACACAATAAACTCTAAACAGTATTAGGCAATGCTGACCAAAAAAACTAAAATATCAGCTGAACATTACATGTTAGAACTTGCCTTGGGAATAAATCTGCAGTAACAGAACAAACAAGATGTCATAAAATACTAACCAAGTTGAGCTGCTAGATTGCTAAACTGGCTCACGAGTGGGTATCCCAGTGAGTAAAACACATTCTGCAGAGATACAATATGAAAAAGAAAAAAAAAGAAAAGCAGAATATCTTGCCAGTTACAAACTACTACATTAGTTAAAAACAGTAATGGATGCATCAAACAATCACACAGTTTAAGGCAATCTTGACAGGAGTAACATGCACATCAGTTACTAAGGAGGCAACCAGGCTCACCATTCCTGTGCTCAAAATAACCACAAAGTAAACATTACCATCGCTTACTCTCCTCCCCCTCCTAAAACTATTCACTATTTACCTGCCTGAAGGTCCTGGGAGTCCATTAGTGATGCGACAAGCTTGAATGAAAAATGAGCAATCAGGTTGTTATCCAGTATGGTGTGACAGGTTTTAATAACTGAACTTAACCGATCTAAAGACCCAAAGCAAAAAGAGGTAAGGCCATCAAACTTGAAGTGTACAGTACATGAGGAAATTTATGCATCGCAGTTGTTAGAGTCAGTGTATTGTGGTTATTTCCCAGTGGATTTGTCTGTGAAGTAGAAGTGAAGACTAGCATGGGTCCCTATGGGTCTTATTGTACCTCCAGGCATCTGCTTTGTGAAATGGGATAAATGTCTTGTTTTCTAATTTGTATGCTCTTTAATCCTTTCCTTTAAGTCTTAGCATTTTGAGTAGCATCTTGAATGTTCATATTTTCAGGTCTATGCAATGAAAAGCTGATTATTCTAAAGACAAGAAGAGGCACTGTCGATTTTTGATTTAACTAAAAAAATGAAGATATTGCAATTAAAGAATAAAAAAAATATTGGCATGCATGGTGTTACCTTCTCCCCCCCAAATACTGACATTTAGTGCATTTGTCTATCCATAGTATAGTAAAATGTTAAAGCAAGACCTTAGTTTTGAATATATTACTTACTAGTTTACTGAAAATGTGTAGCTAGAACACGAAGCTTATAGGGAGTACCCGCATAAATATTAGTAAAGTTTCATCCACAATGCTTCTGACGCTTTTTAACTGTTATGTAAATGTGTGTAACAGTTTTTTTAGTAGCATGTCTTGCATGTTGAGGGGTGGGGTCTGTCTGAAAAGGATTATTTTAGTTAGCCTAGCTAGTATGGTTAAATACATAAACACATAAATAGAATTGAATGATTGGAGGAGGAGATAAATAACTTTGGTTTTGAACATTGAATGGTAGACATTTCTTGTAGCCAACACTATTTTGGTCAATGGTTACTTGTAGCAACTAGTGGAATGCTCTGTGCAAGCAGCATAGGTAGTACTTATGCTGTTTGAAGCATCAATATCAGGACTGTCCTAGCCTAGCCACCCTTTTCTGCAAATGGCATGATCCCGGCGATAGTTATATTAGTTGGGGATTATTGTCTCTCCCTAACACCCTGAACAAGCTTGAGAGAATCCTTTGGGAAGTATGGGAGCTGTTCTATTTCAATAAAAACTTTTATAAGCACCATGACTTTTCTTTCTTATGAAATTTTTGAAGTGCTTGCTAAACCTAACTAACGGTTGAACTCTCCAAGTAATTTCCATATATGTACTATATTTATTATTTTGGATGTGGTCCTCAGAGCTTTCAGCCCTCAGATTACCTAAGGTTGGACAGCCCTGGTGTAGGGCATAAAGATGATATACAGACACACATGCAATCAGAACTGAAAAGTCCCAGAAGGAATAGAATGACCTTACAGATGAGGAAAATACATGAATCCAAAGGGAAAAATAGGAAGATGATGAGGAAGAACCCCTCAGCCAGGAGAGCAAGAAAAGTACAGGGCAAAAGCTAAAACAGAGGAGGTAGGAGGGAGGGAGGGATGGAGCAAATACTGCAACAGGGAAGAGAAGGACATCTACTGTTATGGCATGGTTTTACTCAACTGTACTATGTCCTTCCACATCACTGTTGAAATATTCTTTACTTAAAGGAGAGTACAGGAGCTCAAGAAGGAGCCTGGGAGGAGGAAGGCACAGAACAGTCCTCTGCAAACCCATGCAGGATAGCCCTGACAAAACCTGCCTTGGACATAGAAATAACATCCAACTTGTAATGCTTAGTGAAAGTATGTATAGAGGACCATGCTGCAGCCTCTAGGAAGGAAATGGTATCCAAACCCTTAAAAAAATCACTACAGGAGGCAACTACCCAAGAAGAATGCACCTTTACCAATGATGAAAGACATTTTCCATGAAAACAATAACAAAAAGAAATGGCCTTAGAAATCCAGGAGGAGATGGTTTACTTAGAAATAGCCAAACACAAAATCCTGGGATGAAAAGAAAAACAAAAAGCTGCTCAGATTTGCAAATAACTTTAGTTTTATCCAAATAATATCTGAGCAGTCTATGCAAATTCAAGGTGTGAAGATCCTTCTCATTGGCAGACTGTGGAGAAGGAAGATGAATAGACTGATTAAGGAACAACTTATTGACCACCTTGGACATAAAAGAAGGATTGGCATGAAGAGACACCCTGTCTCTGTGGAAAACTAAGACAGAAGGAATAGCCATGAGAGCCTGAAGTTCAGACAGCCTCTCAGCCGAAATGAGAGCCAAAAGAACAGTCTTCCAAGTACAATGCTGTAAGGAAGCTGAAGAAGCAGACTCAAAAGGAGCTTGATTCAAATTTTCAAGTACAAAATTGCATTTCCAGGAAGGTGGAATATGCTTCCTGGAAGGCCTGATATGAAGGATGCCTTAAGGAAATTGCTTGGCCTTAAATCTAGAAGCCAATGTAGGAGTCAACGGCAGACATGCAGAAATTGCCGATATGTGGGCTTTAACTGAAGAAAATGCCAATGCAATATGGAGCAGATCACACAAATAAAGAATCAGAGGAACCTTCACAGACAGGGTATCTCACTGGTTAGAAAGGCACCAGACAGAAAATCACTTCCATTTGGACATATGCGATTTCATGGCCTCCTGCAGAACCCAAAGCATGTCCTCAGAAAAGAGGAAACTAAAAGGGATCATAACCTTATCACCCACAGCATCAGTTTAAGAGTAGACAAGTGAGGATGGATAAGACAGCCCTTGTCCTGTGTGAAAAGATCCACCTGGTGAAGTAAATTGTGGTGACTTCCCCTGGCCAAGTTTGAAAGAAGGGGTAATTAATGCTGTCTGGACCAAAAACGAGTCACTGACAAGACTCTGGGACAGCCTGCCTGATCTCATGCCAGACTCGTAGTAACAGAGGAAGGGAAGGGAAAAATACAGAAACATCCCATTTCAAGTAAAAGACAGGGTGTTCATTTTCCAAGCCAGAGGACTTGGGACTCAAATGGAATAAAGGAAGCTGTCTGTTCAGAGTGGAGGCAAAAAGATCTACCGGAGGAATATCCCACCAATGGACAATGTCCAGGAACTCATCTCTGTGAAGAATACATTTGTGAGATTGCGTGTTGGACCTGCTCAAGGAGTCTGCCACTAGATTGTGCTCTGAGGGAATGAAGACAGCCTAAAGAATCACTTGATCCCAGAGCTGATGAGCTACTCTGCACAGAAGATAGGACCTTGTGCCATCTTGCTAGTTGACATGCCACATCATTGAGTATTGTCTGCAAAAACTTTGAGGAGCCCGGGATGAAAGGCGGAGTGGAAAGCCTGAAGAGCTGAAATGAAAGCCCTTATCTCCTTTACACTGAAGTGATCTGACCTTGGATGTGGAAGCCAGAGACCCTGAACCATAAGGGAGCCACAGGAGGCACCCCTCCCCCTGTCTGAGACATCTGTGAAGAGCTCCTGAGTTAGAACTGGAGCTTGCAAAGGAAGCCTCCGGGTGAGCAAACATTGACAAATCCACCAATGAAGCTCGAGCTTGAGACAGGGAAGTCCAAGGGGCGGCAATGTTGGAGCCATACTGACTTGAGGTACCACTGAAGCTATCACATATGGAGCATGTGAATGGTGGAGGTCGTGAACTCAAGGCACCTTTGAGATTCCCTGGTCGAGACAGACACTAAAGGAAGAAGGGACTGGAAAAAAGCAATCAGAGACAGAGCCTTGTGGGCAGGCAGAGATGCCAGCATATGAACTGTCTGAAGTCTGCAGCTGAGGAAAATATGATTCTGAGGAGGTGTCAGAACCGACTACTGGAAGTTTATAGTGAAGCTCAAACTCTGTAACAGAGAAGTAGTAAATTTGAGACCCTGAAGCACAGAGTTGGGGGATGGAGTTTGAATAAGCAGATAATCTAGATCGATAAAAATCTGAATTCCTTGAATCCTGCAAAAAGCAATAACTGGAGTGAGGCCATACCTCTCAACTGTCCAGATTTTCACAGAATGTCCAGATTTTTGCCTCACATTTTTGGTATGCTCCTCATAAAATTTGTGGTTTTCTGTCAAATCAATGGAATGACCTGAGGACTGAAGTCACTAAATGATGACACACACATGAGTTTCAGACTTCAAATCCACCAGAAAATGTATGTTACTCTAGCAACTGTCTAAGTTTATACAAACAATATTTAAAATCTGTTCCTATTTTTGGGCCTTCGCCCCCCCCCCCTTTTCAGGCTTTGTCCAGATTTCTTGCACTATGAGGTTAAGAGGTATGAGTGAGGCATTTGGTGAATATCCTTGGGGCAGTACACAGGCTAAAGGGCAAAGCAGAAAACTGAAAATGCAAGGAAGAGACAAATGTAAAAATTTCCTGAAGAGAGGATGGATGGGGATGAGAAGGTATCCATCTTTGAAATCCAGAGATATCAGAATGGCCTTCGGTAGAAGATGAAGAAATAATGTCTGTACAGACAGCATCTGAAAGGAAATAATCTAAATGAAGGTGTTCAACCTGAAAAGAGGCAAAATTGGTCTCCATAAGCCCTCCTTTCACGGGACAAAAAACAACCTGGAATAAAACCCCTTCCTTCTCAGGCAGGAGGCATGGCTTGAATGGGGCCCTGTGCCAAAAGAGAGTGAAGAACCTCTGGGAAATGAGAGAGCTATTGCTGAGAAGGCTGATGAATGCCTGAAAAAGGAGGTAGGGACTTCCAAACCATGAAGTATCCTTGACAGATAATGGACAGAAGACAGAACCCAAGAGTCTGAAGTGATCAGATGCCAGTTTGGAAGAGACAGGAAAAGATGGAGGGACAAGGGAACCTGACAGAGGGAAAGAGGAAGCAAACTGTCAAATGGAAACTGGCCTATCCTGGAAAGCAGGTACTGGGTGGCAGGAGTCTGAGTAGACTTAGCGGAGGCATATACCTAGAACCCTTCTTGCCCTTGGGAGGAGGGCTAGATTGGCTACGGACAAATGCGGACTTGGAGGGATAATTCCTCTAAATTTGGGAACAGGATAAAGAAAAATATGTTTCAGCTCCTGCAAGGCTTTGCTCTTGTCCTGGAGGTACTTGAAAATCTGAGCTGCACCAGAACCAAAAAGATTTTTATTATCCAAAGGGGCATCCAATAGTTTGGTTTTAATGTAATCAGGCAGAATCTGAAGACAAAGCCAATAATAATGCCTCATACCTGAACCAAAGGCAGCAGCCCTAGAAGAGGTATCAGTTGCAATTTATTGACTGGCAGGTAACTTGAGAAGTACAGCCTAGCAGGGAAAGTGCCAAAAGCCTTCCCTTCAGAGTCAGCAAGGTCAGAAACCACCTTAGAAACCTGAGAAAGAAGAGCCTACCTGGTCATATGAGTCTGATAGTTAATGACCCTAAATGATAAAGTGGCAGCAGTATAAACTTTCTTGTCTAGCCTTTCCATAGCCCTACTATCCTTATCAGAAGGCAAAAGCTTAGTGCAGGGCAGTAACTTTGATGGCTGCTGTCAAGGGAGACTGACATTATAGAAGGGTGAGCAAAAGGGCATTTATAAAGAAATTTGCACTCCTCAGGCACTTTATGGAATCTATCGGTCTTCTTAGGTGGTGGAGGAGGCTGAGAGTCAGGGGATGTCGACACTGCCAAGAAAGATGGCTTGGAATACTCCAACTGTAGTAGCTCATAAGAAGAAGTTATGTACCTACCATAACGTTCCATGTTAGTTGTCTTCTTCTCGCCTTCTTTCTTGCTGGATGGGTTCGGAGCCGATCCTCGGCTCCGACTCAGCCAAAACTAAAGCTCGAGAGCTAATTCCACCGGCTCGAGGCTCCCCTATATCCCACAATGCTAGGCGGTAACTACTCAGATCTCGTTTGATAGCTATACCAAGCAATCCTAGTCTCCATAGAATGGAGTAGGGAAACCCACCTCAAAACAATCTGCGTAAAAAGTATCGCAGACCGTGGTAAGGATAAAAGAGGTGGAAGAACGTGTGGGAATGACAACTTCCAGAGGAAGAACACAAACTGAATTCCTGTTGGTCTGTCCAGGTTTGGGGGAAGGAGGGTGGGACGCAAGAAAGAAGGCGAGAAGAAGACAACTAACATGGAACGTTATGGTAGGTACATAACTTCTTAATGTTAAGTTGTCAATCTCGCCTTCATTCTTGCTGGATGGGACCGCGTCCCTAGCACCTTATCCCGGGTGGCCTATCGGAACAGACTCTTGAGAACAGTAGAACCAAAATTGGCACGGCTTCTGGAAACCATGTCCAATTTGTAATGTGAAATGAATGTATGAGGAGAAGCCCAGGTGGCTGCTGCACAAATGGAATCTATTGGCAGCCTATCCTGAAAAGCTACGGATGTAGCTAATGCTCTAGTTGAATGAGCTCTAGGTCTTGAGGGTAGTTTTTGGTGTCTGATCTCATAGATGAAGGTAATTGTAGAGGTGAGCCATCTAGAGAGGGATACTTTAGTAACTGGAAGGCCCAATTTTCCCTTCCGCATATGACAGAAACAATTGATTAGATTTCCTGAATTGTTAAGTCCTGTCTAAGTAATATCTAAGTTGGCGATGAACATCCAAAAAATGTAGCTTTTGTTCTGACCTGTTCGAATAGTTAGGGAAAAAGACGGGGAGATCAATAACTTGGTTTAGGTTTATTTGAGAGGAAACTTTTGACAAAAAGGATGGATTAGTAAGGAGGGATACCCTGTCTTTGTGAAACACTAAGTAAGGAGGACGACTGCACAGAGCATGGAGTTCAGATACCCTTCTCGCTGAAGTTATAGCTACCAGAAAAAGTGTCTTCCAAGAAAGCAACTTCAGAGAACATGAAGCCGCCGGTTCGAAGGGGGGAAGAATTAAAGATGCCAGAACCAAGTTCAAATCCCATTGAGGTGGGGGATCTTTGATTGGAGGTTTGAGAAGAAATACGCCCCTTAAAAAGGCTTTACAGAGTTTGTGAGCCATGATGCTAGACTCTGAAACACCAACATGAAAATTTGATATGGCCGCCAATTGAACTGTAATGGTAGCTGCAGAAGATCCTAAATGAAAGAGTTCTGCTAGAAAGTCTAGAATAGTCTGGATAGGTGCAGTAAAGGGATCTATGTTTCTTGATGTTGCCCAAAAAGAGAAGTGTTTCCATTTGCTACTATAAATCTTCCAGGTAGAGGATTTATGAGAGGCTATCAAGATATCTCGGACCGAGCGAAATATTGAGGGAAGCCTGGCTAAGGTTGGAATTGGAGAAACCATGCTGTGAGGTTTAGAGAAGGCAGAGATTGGTGCAGCTGACCTGATTGGTGGGTTATCAGATCTGGTACTGGGTCCAGATGCCAAGGCTGCTTCAAGAGGTAATGATGAAGAAAGGGAAACCATATCTGTCGAGGCCAGTAAGGGGCAATGAAGATCATTGTCACTCTCAAGGCGATGGCTTTCTGAATTAGTTGAGATATCAGTGGAAAGGCATATAGAAGTCCCCGGGGCCAATCGTGGACTAGAGCGTCTCTGGTGGGATGGCCTGGTAATGGGAAGAGAGTGAAGAAGTCGTGACCCTTGCTGTTTTGGGGAGTAGCAAAAAGATTGCAGCAAGGCTGGCCCCATCTTAGGAATACTTCTTCTAGAACTGATTTCTTTAGAGACCACTCGTGGGGCATGAGAATTGCTCTGCTCAATTTGTCTGCAATAACGTTGGATTTCCCGGGAATGTGTGTTGTTATCAGAAAACGGTGAGAAGAGATTGCCCATTGCCAAAGTCTGAGTGCCTCTCGACATAAAGGATATGATCTGGTTCTGCCTTGTTTGTTGATGTACCACACTACGGACATGTTGTCCGTTTGAATTGCAATAGTCCCAGTGGGAAGAGAGTCGTGAAGGGCTTGCAATGCTAAAAGCACTGCTCTCATCTCTAAGACGTTTATGTGCAAGTGGCACTCGAAAGGTTGCCACGTGCCCTGGACTGTCCTGCCCTGATAATGCCCCCCCCCACCCGATCAGGGAGGCGTCTGTTGTCAACGTGGTGACTGGGGGGGGGGGGGAGTGAAGGGTCTTCCACGGAGGAGTTGAGGTGATGCGATCCACCAAGACAGTTGATTCTTGCATGATTGAGTTATCAATATGGTATGGGACATGGGGAGCTGTTGGAAGGACCATTGAGTAAACAGCATCCATTGGAGGATCCTCATGTGAAAGCGAGCTAAGGGGAGAAGGGGAATAGCTGCTGCCATGAGTCCTAACACCTTCAAAACTAGTCTGGCTTTGACTTTGTTGCATTGTAAGAGAAGGGAAACTTGGTTCCGAATGTCTGACACTCTCTGCTCTGTGAGTCTGGCTGAAAGATTGAGTGTGTCTAAGATGGCACCTATAAAGGTAATAGATTGACAAGGCGACAAGGCAGATTTTTCGAAATTTATTGAAATGCCTAGAGCTTGGCAAGATTGGATGGTGAAGTCCCTGGATAGAAGAAGCTGATGTCTGGTGGTGGCGGTAAGGAGCCAGTCATCTAAATATGGAAACACCTGGAATCCTTGACGTCTCAAGTGAGCCGTGACCACTGCCATGCATTTGGTAAACACACAGGGGGCTGTAGTGAGGCCAAAGGGCAGGGCCCTGAACTGGTAGTGACTGGCTCCCAGCCTGAAGCGGAGATATCTCCTGGAGCGTCTGTTCATCTTGATGTGATAGTATGCGTCCTGAAGATCTATCGAGCACATCCAATTGTCCTGACCCAAGAAGGGTAGAATGGACTGTAGCGTGACCATCCGGAATTTTGTTTTCCTGACATACTTGTTTAAGTAGCTGAGATCCAGTATGGGTCTCCAGTCCCGTTTTTTTTTGGTACCAAAAAGAATTTGGAGTAGATTCCGGATCCTTGCTGGTCTGCTGGGACTGATTGGATAGCTCTTTTTGATAGCAGCTTTGAAACTTCTAATGCTGCTTGTTCCCTTAGACCGGGTGGAACGTCTGGAAGGGATCTTTTGGGTTGGGATGGGATGTGAACAAAGGGAATTTTGTAACCCTCGGATATGATCGACTGTACCCATTTGTCTTGAGTAAGGGAAAGCCAGGCTTTTGGGTACAGGGATAATCTTCCCCCGACTGCCTCCAAAGGTGGACAGCCGGGCAGTCCCTCAGGAATGCTGAAAGGGTTTGTCAGAGAACATTTCTCTGCTACCCTGGTTTTGCCGACCTCCTCTGCCCCTAGGGCGGCGTCTATTATTATTATTCCCCCCTCTGCCTCTAGAGGGGAATCGGCCTTGTGCGTCAGATGAGACTCCCTGGGATTGTTTGCGGAACCACATCTTTCCTCCCCTCTGACCTTTGGGATAGGGACTAGAAGGGGTAGAAAAACGGACTCCTACGGCAGAGAGAGTCTTACCTTCTACCTCGCACCTGGTCAATGTATCCTTCACCTGTGGACCAAACAAGGATGATCCATCAAAGGAAGAATTGGTGAAGGATGCCTTGAAAGGGTCCGCAAAGTTACATAGCGGCATCCAGGTGTGACGTCGTAAGGCAACACCTGTGCCTGCGGCTCTACTCGCCCCATCTGCAGCATATGATACCAGCCGCATGGAGGAGTTAACGATGGAATTCAGGGTTGCCAACTGGGAGTTCATTGTGTCTTTGAACCCCTCAGCTGTAGGATCCTTTATCAGTTCACCCATATCCTTGAGTAAATCTCTGTGGAGACGAGTGAAGTGGCATAAGTAATTCAGCGAATGCATCGAAAAGGTCGCTGATGAGAACATCCGCTTGCCGTACCTGTCCATGGTCCTAGATTCCTTATTAGGAGGATGGACAGGAACCGAAGGATCAGCTAACTCCTTCTTAGTGGCCGCAGCCACCACCATGGCATCAACAGGGACACCTTTGGATAAAAAATCTTTATCTCTGGGGGCAGTAATAAATTTAGATGGTCTCCTCAGGGTGGGTTCCACTGAATCAGGAGCCGTCCAAGCCTTCCTTGCCACCACTTCCATAAGGGGGTCAAAGGGAGGGGACATCCAGGAGGTAGAAGGGCGAGAGCCAAACGCCTCAAGATACACTGACTCATCCTCCGAAGGGTTAAGGGCTGGCCAGTTCCCCCTCTGTTTCAGGATCTCAAGGATGTCAGCAAAGGAGACATCCTCAGAGGGGGATCGAGGGGAACCTTCGGATTCCTCTAAGTCAGTGTCAGAAGTGATCGACTCAGGGGAGTCAATGTGCTTCCTCTTGCACTGCCTCTTCCTTGGGGGATCTCTTGCCGGGTCAGGAGAGGCCTCGGAAGAGGAGGAAATTCCCAATGGGGAAACTTGAGGAGTTGGCTCTCTGCGGACTAAGACAAGGGGGTGAGTAGAAATCACCGCAGGCACTGTAGATGGGGGGGCTGAAGGAGCTGACTGTGGGGTAGAACCTGGTTCTAGCACGCTCTGCATGACCTCGAAGGCACCCCCGTCAGGCAAGGCCAGAGGCCCCCGCTCCGAAGAGACAAGGACCTCCCCCGGCACCGACAGGGATGGCTCCGAAGCCGATGTCGGAGCCGAACTCACCAACGCCGAAGCCCCGAGAGGGAGAGCGGGGTCGGACAAGGGTCCGATGCCACTCGCCCCCTCGGAGCCAACGAGGGAAGCTCAGTGCCGAGATCCCTCCAAGGAGGAGATCGGAGCAGAAGACGGAGCCGAAAGGGAAGGTATCGGATCCGACACACCGACAGCCATGGCTCCAACAAGCCCTGGCTCCGAACTTAAAGGAGTCGGAGGAGGAATGTACTGGGGAACGGAAATAGCCACTGACTGGTGAGTCGGGCTATGCAGCATTTGGGCCAGTGCCTCGGACATGAGAAGTCTACTCACTACCCTTTGCAAATCATGGTCTGATAACCTGGAAGACCGTGAGGAATGAGTTTTATGGCTCCATTCAGAAAGGAGAGGGGATCCTGGTGCCGAATGCACGGAGCTGATAGAGGGGGATCTGGACCTCTTCCTAGACTGTGGCTCCGATAAAAGTATCGGAGCCGACAGAGTTTTATCAGCCTCGGCTCCAGCCGGAGCCAAGGTAACAGTATGAGGCTTGGAAACATCGGCTCCAGCCGGAGCCGATGTCAAAGCCGACTTAGTGTTTCCAGCAGTCGACTCTGGAACCGGAGCCGACTGTTTGGAAGCTTTGGAAGGCTTCCCCGACACAGACTGAGTTGGGGGGCCTTCAGGCTTTAACAAGCCCCGCAAGATCAGCTTGTTCTTGCGTTCCTGCAGGACTCTAGGGCTGAAACCATGGCACACAGCACAGGAGTCCTGCAGGTGCACAGGTCCCAGGCAATACACACAAGAAGTGTGACCGTCTGTCAGAGACATTTTCTGACAGCACGAGTCACACTTCTTGAAGCCTGAGACCTTGTCTTTGGACATTGTAAAAAAGAGTGCGTGACACAACAGAAACACACTACAGACACACCCTTTACAGAAAAAATTATTAAAATATTAAATTAAAATATTAAAATATTAAATTAAATTAAAGGCTAAAACAAGCCACAAACACACACACACAAGCCCTTAACTGAAAAAGAGGATAACTAATTTAGTCACTAATGGACTGGGGGAAGGGTAGGGGCCGAAGGCCTACAAGATAAGGGGAGAAAGGGAAAAAAGACTCGACAAACAGGGGTCAATTGATCTAAATACTTAAATTAAACTAAAAGGTTATGTATGACAACAAAAAAGGGGTTTCAGAAGTACCTAATAAGGTAAAAGTTTAACTCACCTGCCTGAGCCGGTAGAAAAAGCACCTCGTCAGCTATAGCGGCAAACGAGATCTGAGTAGTTACCGCCTAGCATTGTGGGATATAGGGGAGCCTCGAGCCGGTGGAATTAGCTCTCAAGCTTTAGTTTTGGCAGAGTCGGAGCCGAGGATCGGCTCCGAACCCATCCAGCAAGAATGAAGGCGAGATTGACAACTTAACATTATGTTTATTTATTTAACATTCATTTATCAGAAAAGTCTAACTGGGCCAGAAAGTCCCCATTTTCAGAAGTGACCCAGAGAACAGTCTTTCAAAAATCAAAAACAGACATTTTAAATCACAAAGTATCATGTTACATTACAAAACATTAGGTGCAAATATTTAAAAATCACAAAGTATCATGTTACACTACAAAACGTAAGAGTGAAAAAATGTTGTAATAAGAAAAACATAGAACATGTGTTTCATGGTAGAGTTCAATGAAAAACAATGACATGAGTTGGAGAAAATATGTAAGGAAAATCTCAATATTTTTATTATTTAATACACACAGATTAGTATGTGATAAGACCTGACACAATTTTAATGATATTTAATGAGATATTAGAGATTACACGACTAGAGACAGTGAGGAGAAATTGAACAATGTCTTAGTATAACAGATGGTGTTTATATTATGTTTATATAAGGAAGGATGGAGAGAAAGAGATAAGAGGAGGAGTGCAGGATAGGGTGTCTTCAGGTAGCTAAGGTAAAAAGGCATGAAAGAGATAGGTAGAGGAATGGTCTGCTGAGATGAAGGAGATAAGGTAAGGTAGTGGGAACAACACAAAAGGAGTGGCGTAGGGAAAAAAGGTGTGGAATAGGAATTTGGAGAGGTTTCTGAAGTGTGACATAGACTGAAGGGGGAGAGTGAAGTATAGTTTGTAAGTTTAGCTAGGACTGGAATAGGAGCAGGTCCAAGATTTTGTAAAGTATTCTTTTAGAGACCATTTAAAGGTGGGTAGGTTAGAAATAGTTCTGGTGGTAAGAGGTAAGGAGGTCCATTTTTTTTTTTTTTTTTTGCTACTAAATTATGAGTATAGTCTTTCTCCAGGGGATTTATTTGGGTAATTTATTGTAAGAAGTTGTCTATCTTCTGATCTAAGAGTTCTTTTTGGAAAATGTATGTTGATTAAATGGGTAAGAGTTGGATAGGGTAATGGTTTGTGTATGATTTTATGTATTGTTATAAACTAAATGTAGGAGACATGGAGGCGGAGTTCCAGCCAGCTAAAGGCATGCAGAGCTTTACATTGATGGGGAAAGGAGGATGAATTAGTAGCAAATGTGTCAGTTTTGTTGTTGCAGCTTTCAAGTTTTTTTTTTTATGGAGGATTGTAAATTGGTTAGAAGTGGCGCTCCACAGAGTAGGGAGGGCAGAAGGTATATTTTGGCTAGAGTAATTTTTTTGTGGGTGTGCTCAGAAAATATTTGTTGCTACATAGCGTGCCTAGCTTTTGATGAGTTTTCTTGATATTGTTTTGGATGTGGAGGTCAAATTAAAGATTATCACCTATTGTGAGCCCTAATAGTTTGGTATAGTGGACTAATTCAATTTCAATACCATTTGCTAAAAAGATTTTGAAAGATGCTTTGTTAAGGGTGTCAATTTTGGGGGTAAAGAGGAGTTTGGTTTTTTGGGGGTCGAGTACAAGTTGTACTATTCTGAACCAGGTTTCAATGGAGATGACAGCTTGTTGAGTGATTTCTTGTAGGTGAGTTAAGGTGTTTGAAGATCAGATGATGGTAGAGTCATTTACATATTTAATCAAGGTGCATTCTCAAGAAGATGAATGTTGGTTATTGATAAAATTACAGACTAGTAGAGGGCTAAGGATGGATCCTTGAGGGACTCTTGTGGAAGTGAGAAGGTATGCAGAGATGGATCATTGCTATTTTACAGCGTGTTGCCTGCTGACCAGGTAGCTAGATAACCAATGAAAAGATGGAGATACTAGACCCAGGGTAGAAAGCTGATTGAGGAGGTTACCGTGAGAGACAATATCAAAGACTTTTGATAGATCTAGAAATACTGCAGATACAAGTTTATTAGAGTTGCAAGCTTTATTGACAGTGTCTGTAAATGGTAGTAATGCAGTGGAGGTGCTGTGGTCTAACCGAAATCCATGTTGCATATTTCTGAATAGCTTTTTTGTAAGAGATACTGGATAAATTATCAACGTATACATCTTTCACTGATTTTAGGCAGAGCAGCTATGTGGTGGAAATTTGTAATGTCAGTGGAATTACTGCCTTCATGTAAAGGGATAATATGCTCCATTTTCCAGAAGTTGGAGCCACAGGATTCTGTTACTAATCTATTAATAAGAATGCTGATTGGGTATATATTCATAGGTAGGTACTAGGCTATTGGCCCTAGGGCGTATATAAGCCTAGCCAAAAAGGTACCCTGGCTTTTGCCACCCAAGAAAACTATTTTCCTGTGCCCCTGTTGAGCAGAGCCACAGAGGTGATCCCCAAAGTGAATTTCCTATTTCCCATCCAATCATCAACATTTTTCTTGAAGAGTGCTAATGAGGAGCTTTGTTTGCTATAGATAGATAGTTTGTTCCAGAGTATGGGTAGTCTCTGGGACAGGAATGCAAGTGCTATGTCTTCTTCTTTTCTAATGTGCTGACTATTATACCCCCGTTCAATAAACCGGGTAAAAGTGTGACTCTTAATTTTCTTAAAGAATTTTAGGAGGTTTTTGTAATGAAAGGGGGATTTATTTAATATGTATTACTTAATATATATTAATATATATTAAAATGAAAGGTGATTTTGTCCTATGCCTTTAAGAAATGGGTGTATAACTGTATGTATTACAAGGGACTGTATTATTCCACTGAAGATGCCAGGGGGCGAAACCAGTTTGGAGTTTCTTGCTTGCTGTGACTGTTTGTCGGCCAAGGGCACTTGCCTGAATAAATATTGCTGAAAGTAACACCTGGATTTCTACTTTCATTTTTGTTTCTTTACTTGTCATATTCGTGAACTTTAGTGGTGCCGGACTTTTAATTTGGTGTCTTACGTATTGGTATAGTCTGAGCACACTGTGAGCCTACGTGCACCAGAAGGTTGTTGGGAGATATATATATATATATATATATATATATATATATATATATATATATATATATATATATATGTGTGTGTGTGTTTTCATACACATACACACACACCCCTATACATATATGCACATGCATACCTACCTTATTTAACTGTATGCGTCTATATATAATATATAAATATATATGTATTTTTATATATATATATATATATATATATATATATATATATATATATATATCAATCATAGTCATAAGAAGGGACAGGAAGATAGGTCACATATCCCAGGCACCAGTTTGTAAGCAGCAACGTTCAAGTGTTTTATTTATTTGTAATGGCTTTCTACTTATCTATGTCTGTTTTCTGCCTCCTCTTTACTGTGCATCCTTATGTTTTAAACAAGGGACACATCTTTTTGTTGGGCTGTCTTTCAAACCATCTCATTGTAAATACATCTTGGTGTGTATGCAGAAGCATAGCTGGGTTCAACCAGCTACCTCTAACGGCCCTATGAAAAAAATAAAGGACTTCTCTAACATTTGCAGGATGGTTCCTGCAGATACGAGGACACAATCTACCCAACCCTGGCTTGATCAACCCAGCTCTTCTAGTAGTGAAGAGCTAAAAAACAGTACATTCCTTCTACCAATAAAGTGGCCAGATGCATGACACAAAACTCCTCCCTCCTTCCTCAACCATCCAAGTCCCATTTATGTGCCTTACCCCTGACCCTCCTTCTTCACAGTTTAGTAAAAAAAAAAAAAAAAAAAAAAACTGTAGCAAACTGCTTGGTACAAATGTAGCAAGCAGCTGATACAGTTTATACTCTGCCTGTATGGAGAGTTTCTTACAATAGTACTTACTTGGAGAAAGGACAGTTAACTGTTGGCACAGTTACCCAGATCCCTAACTATGGGATGAATTTTCAGAGGGGTGTAGCCAATTTGATAGTTAAAATACGTCATACTTACTAAAGAGTATGATTATACACTTCTTTGAATTTAGTTACAGACTGTGGTTTTGACACCAGCTATTTGTTTAGGACAGTCCTTCTTGAAGTTTCATGGTGCCTCTGGGGAGTTTATAATGGCACTACATTTGCAGTAATCTGCAATCTTGACAGGGCACAAGCCCTTTACATTAGCACTGACCTACAAAAAGCAAATGTCAAAGAGGAATGGCCCAAAGACCAGCAATGAGAAGTAAATTCTCAAGAATAATGGCTCAAGGACTGGAGCCTGGGAGAACACCACTAGTGGCAGATTTGTTGCCGGATGTAAAGCAGCCCATACTTATTTCCCGGATTCTACTTGTGAACCAGTTTGCTATCCAAGAATTTATATGGAGGTTTACATTTAGGTTGCGGAGTTTACCCATAATACTCGAGTGTGGGATAGTGTAGAATGGCTTTAAGGACCAAATATGTGGTGTGTACTGATTTGCCCTCATCCACTGCTACTGTAACTTTTTTTGAAGAAGTCAACAAGGTTAAGGAGGCAGAATCTGCCCTTGACAAATCAGAACTGGACTGGATCAAGACCCTGTAGGTTACCTATATCCTTTAATTATTAATTCCGTACTGATCCTTTCTATACCCATACTGATGAGACTGGTCAGGCTTATAGGGTTTCAATTACTTAGGTTTGTTACAGCCACACCTTTGCGCAAGGGAATGGCTAATGCTGTCCATCATTCAAACCACCATGAATACTGTTCTGAGGCCAATACTGAATAGACTATACGGTGTTCTGACAAATCATGTTTCAGGTTGACTAGCAGGCAGTCTGGTATGTTATCTGTCTAAACAGTAGCAGTATTCTTGGTCTTAGATAGAGCTGTGGAGACTTGTTCTTGGGAGATTTGAGGATGGTATGGATAAATGGATAAATGATCTGAGAATACAAGAGGTGAGTGGGGGCGTCTGGGGTACATTTCTCTACTAGTAGATTGGCAATGTTCTCTGGGTCCAAGAATGTGGTATCATTTACCATTAGCTCTGCATAGTGTTGTGTGTTGTTTCTGAGATTTCTAACACATTTTAAAAAGGAACGGTAGTTGCCCTTCACCTAGGTGGCCATTTTTACCACGTCTCATTTTGGTTGATTTGATCTGGGTGCCGAGCTCTTTGTTTAATTAGCAAGTGTGTTTTTGGTATCTTGAGAATTAAATTAATTTCTACATGGAAAGTGTTTTTTTTTTTTTCTTTTATTATACAGCCTTTTTATATTATGGTTCCATCACAGGGATTTACTTTTAAATTTGGCTGAGGGGGACAGATGCACCTATACAGCTATTCACATGTCCATAGAATTTGGCAGTAAATGATTTTGCATAAGCAGTGGGGTCATCAAGATGGAAGGGCATTTTGAATTTTGTCAGGTCATCACTCAGATTTAGTAGATTAGCCTTATCATAATAAATGAACAGCATTAGTACTGGAAGTTGCACACTCCCCCAGCATGTCAAGTGATGCAATTCCTTTTCATCCTTCATACGTAGCTTGGACAGTTGGATGGGTGCCCTTAAGTTTACACTAGGACTCCCAGGCATCCCCCCTCTCTGCAAAATGTGGTAGAGTCTTAGGGTGGTTACTGGCAAAGCAATCAATGGGATCTGGTCTGAGTTGCCTTTTACATCCTGTGATTCTATGAATGTACTTCTTCAAGGAATTAATTATTTTGTCAGCAAGAAAACAAAATGCTTGCTCTTACTTAAGGCCATGGTTATCAAACCTAAAAAATTCTAGTAGCTGTAGTCCCTACTATAAAAAAAAATCAGGATTTGTATTGTAAAGTGTGACTTTTTAAGGAAGTGAATACTTACTAACTTGCTGTTGAACTGTATAATGTTCAGATGCTAAATAATGGTCAGTTCTAATGTTGCATGCTGCCTGGAAGCACTAGTTGCACATCCATTTTTCTCTGTAACCTGTTGAACTGATTAGATAAATTCAGGTACAAGAGCATTAACAACTTTCAGCTTACAGACAACTGTAAGCCTTTTAATTATTTATTCACTTACTTATTCACTCAGATTTTCATTCTTTGTTTACCAGAAAGGTCCTAAGACCCTTTTCAGCCACACAAATTAGCATGTTACAACATAGTACATTACAAAATGAGAATTACATCTATGTCTGTGAGTTTTGTCATGGAGTTATAAAACTAAGAACATGTTTGTTCAGCATGATATATTCCAACATGAGGATATATGAAAAAGTGTTTTTAGATGTTACACAGAATTATACAGATACAACTGAAATGATACACAAATATAAACAGAAGTAATGGATTGCTAACACTTCATATTATTCCCTGAAAAGACATTTTCCAATCAGAATTATTATCTTTTTCTGTAGTATTTGCTGAATGACTTTACATACATGTAAGAGGACTGGTCATATATGCAGATACATGTAAGATCAACAACCACTCATAACCACAGAAGAGATGGTCTGCAATGTTAAATCTACTGTCTAAAGTGCTATTTAGATAATGTTCACTACAATGTGGCAAACAGCCAGCATTTCCCCTTATGTGACTGAAGTACTGGGTTGCCATAAATTCCTCTGTCTGCAACTGGGTATTGCACTCCCCTAAATGCAAAGAATTTTATGCTAACAGATTTTCTTACGTGTAGACTAATATTTCTCCAATCTATTGATTATTCTCTTTCACTTACATTTTAACACTCCTATATTGGAACTAATCCCTTTATCAAGTAACACTGCCTAACTGAGATACCCTATGCATTCTCTGTTCGCCACTGACTTATCTATGTGATTACTTCCACTCAGAACTGTGGGAAAGGAAAGGCCCAATTTTCTATCCCCATCTCATCCGAGGTTAGTGTTCCACACTTCTATATATAATTTATCTTTCACTGGACTTCTCATCACACACCTTGTACATTTTACAGAACATCTTCTAACCACTCTTTCTATATTTTTTTGAAAAAAAAAATCACGATGTTCAAAAACCTTTTTATTTACTTGCCTATATATACTGCCACAATGAAGTATACATCAGCATACAAACTCATGTAAATTGTGTCCACCTCGGTCTCTGTCAAAACTATCTTCAGCAGTCATTCTACAGCTACTCCCACCTGATTTTCCTCTGAGAAACTCACCTCAGTTCATACTTCCTAACCTTTTTTTTTCTAAAAGCAAGACATTCCACCATCATTTATCTTTCTAGAAGACTTGCATATCTCTCAAGTGACAGCAATGTTACCTAGACCCAGTCTTAGTGTCCCTTTTTCAGAACCTTAGGTTATTTGTTGATCACTCATCTCCAGTGTACCTGCTATGGTTTAAGCATTGTTTAGCAATATAAAGTCAGTCCTTAGCTCACATTAATATTTCAAATATCCACAATTAATGTGGCCCAATATGACCACAAGACCAACTATTTGGCTGATGCACCATTTTAGACCTTGATTCATAGTTTAAGGCCTATATCATTCTCTGACTATGACACCACAGTCAACATCCATAACTGATGTGATCGGAACTTTACTAAAGCAGACAGATATTTGATTATGATCACTAACACTACAGAAGTAAGTTGCCAAAAGCACTTTTGTTACCACATGGATTGCCCAAAGTAGAGTACTAGCAGATTACCATGCTGAACTTTACATAGGATTTGTCCACCTGCCTATTACATCTTCCACCGGTATCCCTGAGGCTAGTTTAGCATCTGTATTAGCATGGGCATGCAAAGGAAAGTACAGTTGTGTACACTTACCATAAATGTAGATGTTCGAGTGTATTCACTGTTGCAGTCATTACATTTGGGTAATCTGCTGGCCTCAATCGGCCTGATTCACAAAGTCTTGGATCCTGTGTTGGTTGCTGTCCCTTCTTCCATGACATCATGTCATCAGGGGTATAAAACATGCAGCCGACGCCATTACATCAGTACTTCTTGCCCCAGATGTCAGGTGCCCCCCAAATGGGAAGCAAATAAAATTAAAAACACAAAAAATATACCTCCAGTCCCAAAAGCAAATACACCAAAAGGGCTTTTAAGCATAGTGAAAGAAAGTAGAGGTATAGCCAGAGCAAAAATATGGGGCTGGAGGGAGGGTAACCAGGACTGCAACAGTGAATACACTCGAACATCTACATTTATGGTAAGTGTACACAACTGTACTATGTTCTTCGTGTTTCACTGTTGCAGTCATTACATTTGGGTAGCTTCCCAAAGCTATGGTTGGGTGGAGGGAATTATACATCATTAGGAGCAGCTATAAGGCCCTGCAGGACTGCAGTGGCAAAGCCAGCTCTGGATTTAGAGAAAAGTGGTAAATGGTAATATTTGGTGAACGTATGAACTGAGCTCCAGGTATCAGCTTCCAGAATGTCCCTGGTAGGAACACCTCTGAGAAAGGCTGTAGAAGTATATGCAGCCCAGGTGGAAAGGGATCTGAACCCCTGGGGGATAGTTTTTCCATGGTGCATATAGCAGAAATTAATACAATGGCTTATCCATTTGGAAATGGTTTGCTTTGAAATAGCCTTTCCCTCTGCCCCTGCAGCAAATGCCACCAGCAGTTGTTCAGATTTTCTTTGAGATTTTGTCCTGTTTAAGTAAAATCTAAGTTGTCTGTGTACATCCAAGGAATGCAGAATCCGCTCCTCCTTGTTCTGTGGATTGGGAAAGAAAGTTGGCAATTGAATGGTCTGATTAAGAACAACAGTGGATACCACCTTAGGCATGAAGGATGGATTGGTCCTGAGAGATACCCTTGTCCACATGAAAAAAAGATGAAAGGCTCCACTGCCATAAGAGCCTGTAATTCGGAAATCCTTCTAGCTGAAGTGACTGCTAAAAGGAAAGCTGTTTTCCAGGAGAGAAATTTTTAAGTCTGCAGTAGTAGCTGGCATGAAAGGAGGGAGAGTGAGCTGTTTCAATACAAAATTGAGGTCTGAGGCAGGGGTTGGAGCTCTCCTGGGTGGTCTTAGGTTTTTGGCCCCTTTGGCCCCTCTGAGATACTGCTTTAGCAGAGGATGAGAGAAGAGGGGAGGTTCTGTGTTGTAATGAGCTGAAATGGCTGAGGCATGGATTTTTGTGGAAGAAAAGGGCAGGCCCTTGTGAAGCATCTCAGTTAAGTATTGTAAAATCTGAGGAATGTTGGGCACTGCTATGCTTATCCCTTGAGATTGATTCTAGTCACAGAATCTTTTCCATTTGTCAGCATAAGATTTTCTAATACTAGGCCTTCTTGCCTCCAAATGGCATCCATCACAGGTTTGCTAAGGGATGGAAAGGGTGAATTTAGGTGATTAGCCACGCTGCAAGATTCAAAGTTTGGTGACGAGTGTGCAGAAATTGGCTGTTCTGCTGAGACAGTAAGTAAGGTGTCTGAGGTAGGCACCACGGTGGAAAGTGTGACACATTGGGCAGGAGTGGGTACCAGTGTTGGCAAGGCCAGTCTGGAGCAATCAAAATCATTTTTGGTTTGTCCTGTTTGACTTTTAGTAGAACTTTGGAGAGCAGAGGCAGAGGGCGAAAGGCATAGACTGATAGATTTTTCCAGCTGAAGGACAGAGCATCCACTTTCCAGGCTTTTTTGTGATGAGTTCTGGTGCAAACCTTGTCCAACTGATAGTTCTGGGGTGAGGCAAAAAGATCTATGTCTGGGCTCCCCCATTTGCTTGTCAACATGTTGAAAATTCGTGGTTCCAGTTTCCATTCATGTGGGTCCATGAGATTTCTGCTTAGTTCGTCTGCCAGAGTATTCAGCTTTCCTGGCATGAATTGAGCTTGTAGTTGTATTTGATAGGTCAAGGCCGTGTTCCACAATGCCATGGCTAGTCTGCCAAGGGGGTAGGAGTGTGCACCCCCCTGCTTGTTTATGTACCAAAGAACTGTGGTGTTGTCTGTCTTTATCATTAATTGTCCTGGATGAAGGTAGTCCTTGAAGGCTGTCAGTGCATTCTGTACAGCTAGCACTTCTTTTTGATTGATACGAAGGTGCATTTGATTTGGGTTCCATTTGCCCTGAATGCACTTCCCTGCCAGATGTGTCCCCCAAGCATAGTCTGATGCGTCTGTAGTTAGGGTTTGTGTGGCAGGGATTGGTGTGAATGGCAGTCCCTTGTTTTGGTGGCAGGCCTCTGCCCACCATAGGAACTCTAGTTGCAGGCAAGGTATGATAGGAATCATTGTTTCCAGGCTGTGACAATGCAGTCTTGCATATGGAATTAGAAGAATGCAGGAGGCTATGAACCCCAAGGCTTGCAGTATTTGCCTTGCAGAAAGCAGGGTTTCTGTGGCCACCTGTTTGAAGTAAGTCACCAATTGAATTTGCTTCTCTTGCATAAGGAAAGCCATCTGGGCAGTTGTATTCACGCTTGCACCCAGGAATGTAATTTTTTGAGAGGGTACCAGTTGTGATTTCTTTTCGTTTATAGTGTACCCTAGACAAGTTAGAAACCTTTTTACAAATGCCAGATGGTTTACAAGTGTGTCCTTGTTTTCTGCCTGAATTAGACGATCGTCCAGGTATGCATATATTTGAATATTTCTTTGCCTGCAAAATGCAATTACTGGAGCCAGGCACTTTGAAAAGACCCTGGGTGCAGTAGATAAGCCAAAGGGCAGTGCAGAGAACTGGTAATGCAGCTAGCCTGCTTTGAAGTGGAGGTATCTTCTGCAAGATTCCCTGATTTGGATATGCTGGTAAGCCTCTTTTAAATTTAGAGTTGCCAACCAGGCATCTCTATCTAGAGTAGGAAGTAACTGGTGAAGAGTCAGCATCTTGGATTTTGGAATGTCCAGAAAGGTGTTTAGAGTAGATAAGTCCAGAATTGGACGACATGATTTGTCTTTTCTGGGTACCAGGAAAAGTCTTGAATAGAAACCTTGTCCCTTTTCCTCTTCTGGTACTGGTTGAATAGCCCCCATGCTCATGAGGGAAAGTATTTGTTTCTGGGCCTCTGCCCACTGATTTGGGGGCAGGTCTGGCCATCCATTTGGAATTGGCAACGTGTGAAAATGAAATCTCTATCCCTGGGATACTATATTTAAAACCCATTTGTCCTGGGTTATACGTTGCCAGTTTCTTGCATGAAGAGCCTGTTTTACCCCCAAAGGGGTGGCTAAAAGCTAAGTGCTTGGTAAGTGTAAAGGGAAGTCATTGAGACTGCTTACCATAGGGAGGTGTCTTGTTGTTTCCAGATTTGGAAGAGGAGGCAGCCCATTGTTTTGCTCTGAAAGTTCCTTGGGACTAAAACCTGGAGCCTTTGGAATGTCTGGGTTTGGCTTGAGTGGTTCTCGAAGGGACTGGAAAGGACCAGTTCTTAGTAGGCCAATGCCAACTAAATCTTGGAGGTTGCACTTGCAAGAAATCTTTCACGGTTTGCATAAATTTAGCTTTATCTTCCATCTTTTTTAGAACTTCTTCAGCCTTAGTACCAAAGAGACGGTCCTGTAGTAAAGGAGCATCTAACAATTTTGCTTTAACATGATCAGGCAGATATTGCTCTTTGAGCCAATCATGCCTTCTTAGCACAGACCCAGTTACAGCAGCCCTGCAAGAGGCCTCCAAAGAATCAAAACCACATTGCAAAGTATGTTTCCCAACTTGTTCAGCTGAATGCAATAAATCCTGCAAATCTTTATTTTCCACACAATCAGAAATCAACATCGTTTTCTGTTTAAGCAGTCCCATGATATGCTGTTGATATTTTAGCATATGAAATTAACAGTTTAAAGCCCTGATTGCCAAAGTTGCAGAAGTGTAAACCTTCTTACCCCATCTATCCAGTGCCCTGGAAGCTCTATCGGAAGGGGTAGGAATTTTAACAGTAGAAGCCTTAATGCCCTTGGGACCCTGAGAAATGGTTTCAGGGTCTACAACAGGATTTTTGAAAAGGAATTTATGGGAGTCAGAAACCCTGTAGTATCTGTCTGGCTTAGAAGGAGCCAGAGGCAGAGAATCAGGAGCCATACTAGATTCTGAAAAAGCATCATCAACAATGTATAGAACAGGAGGAATAGCCAAAGGCCTATGCTGAGGAAGAAGAAGAAAATCCCTGAGTCTCTTTTTAGATTCAGAAAAATCCTGACTTTCCCAGTGGAAATGTTCCCTTAAGGTATGTAAAGTTTCCCCAAAAGAAAAATCCTCAGGGGGAGAAGCAGAAGGAATGGAATCTTCTGCATCAGAATCCTCATAAGTAGGTATAGACAATTCCTGTTCATTAGAAGAGTCAGAAGAAATAAAATCCTGTTCAGAAGATTCATAATCAATGTCTTGCCTAGGCCTCTTAGAAGGGGGGGGGGGGTTTGGCTACCTCTGATCAGAGTAATTAAATCTTCAACCATTTTGATCATTTGTTTTTTTAGGCATAGGGGTCTGCACACGTGGCCCAGGGGTCGTTTTTCAGGCATAGGTCGAGATTTTAGCCTTAGTTTTCAAGATGGCGTTGGTCTAATATATAAATCTGTAAGCCTGAAAACACCTTCAGAAGCCGGTGCCTGCACAGCAGCTCCGGACCCATTCAAGGTAAAGACATCCACGGGTTCCATAATTGAAGCATTTTGCAGCATACCAGACTCTGAATTGGTCTCAGTAGAGGCCTGCAAATCAGAAGTAGCGGGTATCAGGGGCTACGAAAGCACCTCACTGAGTACCGGCAAACTGGGGACTGGCTTAGGAGAAGCATCGTCAGCAGTTTTGGACCTCAACGGCCTGTCTCTTTTTCTTTGTGTTTTTTAGGTATTCCAGTAGTCGGATCGCTAACCGACTTTATTTCTGGATAACTAAAGCATGAACCAAAGTATTTAGAAGCAAAAATATACCGATGTTTGATTAAATAAAGCAAAAAACTGACAGCAAGGTTTGTTGTGGTCAGGGCCTAGGCAAGGAGTACAGTACAAATGAAAATCCTTATGAGGCATTTGCTTCCCACAACTAATGCAATTATTAACTTTTACTGACATCGGTAAGGAGCAAGAAAAAGTTTCCCCAACGGGGTACTTAGCTTTTTAGTTGAAGACTTCAGATCTGAAACTCGAAAATGAAAATTTCAGGAGTCGGCCGACCGGCACTTGTGAACTGCTTCTGCTTCAGGCACCGCGCGGCAAGAAAGACTGATGTAATGGCATCGGCTGCATGTTTTATACCCATGACTACCTGACGTTATGGAAGAAGGGACAGCAACCGACGCAGGACCCAAGACTTTGTGAATCAGGCCAACTGAGGGTAACCTGACAGCAGATTACCCAAATGTAATGACTGCAACAGTGAAACATGAAGAACATCATTCATACACTTTGCAAACTTTAACATGAACTGGATAAGTAGTCTCAATACCACACTACAAAGTAAATTAAGCAGCTTTGTTGTGACAGATTGTTTCCAAATGTACAATTCAGACTGGACTTGGTCATTATAAACATTCCTCTCTACTTGGATATTCCAAACCTTCATCTCTTAAAAGTGGGTGCTAAATGATCTCGATACCAAGCAGCAGTGCCAACATATCAAGTGCTAAATAACTTAATGTTCCTGTACAATTGTTAATTTTAAGTTAGAAAAAGCACAACATGAAAAATACCACCCCACCCCTGCAAAAGTACGAAAAAAAGTACCCAAACTAAATGCAACAAACAGTTACTGTCAAATGTTGACCTGCAATGATAAGGCAATCACAGCAATATAAGAAAAGGAAAGGAGGGAGACAGATTAATTTAGCAACATACAGCACAAAGGACATTTGGTCAAAACTAAATGGTATTGCTATGTTATGCATGTGACTGTGTCAGTTCCACTGAAGAGAGATCAAACTAATCAATGCAGTTTTATTCTTTTTTGCAGGTTCATTTACATGGAACAGCAAGGATAAGGGTATAAATCTAGTCCAAAGACAAATGAAAAGAAAAAAGTTACAGCTTTAAATTAAAACAAGTAATGCTGACTACTAAATACAAACCAAACAGAAATTTCACAAAAATACTGTATATGGAAGCAAAGGCAATGGACAAAGCCTCTGCATACACAGTATACCAATGCAAACAATCATGTGCCTCATTGGACTACATGCAGATTTAATCTCATACCACAACTGCTACTGTTTAAAATGCAAGACACACTGTGCTAAGAAGAGTTACTGTGACATTCAAATAACCCCATTCTATATTGCTGCTTACATTTTATATGCAGCACTACAGTTTATGAATTTCTTTTTACATCCCAATGAATAGAAAAACACTGCGATTGTATGCATATTTGAATATCCCGTTTCTGTGCAAGTGACACACCTTTTACTTCTTACAATTAAATACAGTACTGCATAAGTATAAGGAAAAAGAAAATATTGAAGCTTAAGCACATGTACAGTAAGATTAGGCAGTCTTGTATACATGGTTAATGATAATGCAAGCAAATTTGTCTGCCTTGCAGGCCTGAAAATGCTTTCCACAAGAAATGGAAAAAAGTGAATCTCTGTGCACTAATTGTGTTGACAGGGAGAAGAGAACTCTTTGTATCATTTTTTGCAGTTAACCATCTGATAGCTGGGTAAATTAACTGACCTTGTTAATGCTCTTTAAACATAACCCAACATCCATAAAGGTTTCATATAGCAGGTCTTTAGGAAGTGGGAGTAACAGTACCTAGAACAAATTCATAATGACAGAGGAAGAAAATAAAAAACACAGATAGTAAAGGGAGATGAAGCCCTAGTACCAGACCCTACAGTTGTGACGCACTAGAAAAAAACGATGTGATAGCGTTTAAAAATTTAACACTGAACACAGATTCAGGATATGGACAGGGAGGACCTAGGCAAAAAGCGATGAATATGAATTCAGAATTCAGGAGGAATAGAACCTGTACAACAAGTACAAAACATGAGTTTGGGAACAAAGACAGTGGAAGGGTAAGGTGCTTACTACAGCATGCTGCTGTTAAAGTTTAGCAGTTAAGAAAAAATATTCTGCAATTCAGCTTTTGAAAGGCTTACAAGCTTATGTTGCAACAGAGATGACACCCCATGGATTATATGTTTAAATGGAGCATAGTACAGGTTTGGAAGAAGTTGGTTTTGGTTTTAAGTACAAAAAAAAAACTGCATCATTTCTGCTTATTAAACTTTTGACTATTATGAAACAGAATTTCATTCTTTATCAGAAACAGTGTCACAATGTTCTAAGAAGGTTATAAAGCATGGTTGGGTGGGTGGCCTAATGGTGAAGGTGTTTCCCTTGCAAGCACAAGGTACAGGGTTTGAGTCTCACAAAAGATAATTGGCTAGGCTTAAAATGGCTCACAAGGGCAGTTAGCTTAGTACTAATCTATAAACCTATGAGAAGTCAGGTATTCAAAATACTTTATGCAGAAAAATGACTCAACAGGTCAATATGCCTAAACACTATAAAATGCCTCAACATACAAGGAAATTGAATAACTTTAAACAGAAATGCCATTTTTTCTTCTGTCACTCTAATAATAAGACACTAAGGCATTTTTTTTTTTTTTTTTATTTGCAGTTGGTTTACCAGGATAGTCCATTGGGCCAAAATGAACCCGTTTTCAATGGAGTCCTGGGGAGAAAAGCTCCATAACAATCTCAATACAGTAGGTTATTAATGATAGTTATACAATGCAAAAAGTTCAAGCAAATAATTACAACAAAGTTCAGCATACATTAGAAATTCTGCATACTTATGATGGATCATATAGATGATACAGACTAACAAAGTAACATTACAAAGTAATACTGGAAGTAAATTCATATTATGATGCATAAACTTAAGAAGTGCAGTCTAGTACATTATATCAGAGTAGTACATTTTTGCAAATTCCATAGGAAACAGAGTGTGAGTGTTAGGGAAAAAAGGAAGAATTACTGGAGAAGCAGGGAAGGATGGAAGATGAGGTAGCCAGAGTTAATTATGTGGGTGGGAGCATGAGCATTCCCACTGGGATGCTAGGTGCGAATGAAGAGATCTTTGAAAATCAAATGGTTAGGGATTGTGCGAATGGAAGGTGGAAGGAGTTCCAGAGGCGTGCTGGGCAGAGGATAGTAGGTTTTTCCAGGGGGATGAATTGGTTTATGTACTTCTAATAGATTTTGATTATGAGATCTTAATACTCTATTTGGCAGATGCATTTTAAAGGCAGAAGAAAGTGAGGGACAAAGGGAGGGTTGAGAATGAGTTTGTGGGCGAGAGTTAATTGTGTGTAGGTTAGATGATTAGGTAGCTCTAGCCATTTTAGTTTTTGGAGAGAGAGACAGTGGTGGGTTGATGACCTATGGCTAGTAGCGAACTTGGCAATTTTGTTGTAGCAGGAGGAGAGTTGTTTTTTTACAGAGGACTGTAGATTAGTTAGGAATGGAGCTCCATAGAGAAGGGAGGGGATAAGAAAGGAAGTAGAAAGAGTGATTTTAGTTGCAGGTGTAAGGTAATGATTTTGTCGGTAGAGCATACCTAGTTTTTGGTGGGGTTTTTTGATATTTAGTTGTATGTGGGAGTTGAATTTTAGTTGGTTATCAATTTGGACCCCAAGTAACTTGGTATCTGTCACCAGTTCCAGATGTGTGTTATTTTGACTCATGATTGAGAATGTATTCATATTGAAAGGAGTGGCTTTAGTGGGGCTAAATACCATTAATTTGGTTTTAGAAGCATTGAGAGCTAGGTGGTTATCTTTCATCCATTGCTCAGTGGTTGAAAAGGCATCTTGTGTAAGTTTTAGAAGTGTGGGAATGGATGAGGCAGAGCAGATAATAGTTGAATCATCTGCATACTGGATGATATTTGAGAATGGGATAGATTTGTGGAAATAATTTATAAATATATTGAAGAGAAGGGGACCCAGTATGGAGCCTTGTGGAACTCCGGTAGGGGTATTAAGAAATGAGGAGGTGGCTTTCTTCCATTTTACTGCTTGATATCTATTGGATAAGTAGCTGGAGAACCAAGTCAAAGAGGAAGGACCTAGGTTAAGTTCGAAAGTTTAGTTAAAAGCAGGCTATGTGAGATGGTGTCAAATGCCTTGGAGAGGTCAAGAAGTAGGGTAGATACAATTTGGCCAGAGTCACGGGCTTTGTTTACAGTTTCAAGGAAGGAGAGGAGGGCTGTCATGGTGCTATGATTTGGTCTGAATCCATGTTGTGGGTGAGTTAGGAGGTTATTATCTAAGAGATGTGGTAGGAGTTGAAGTTGGACACACTTTTCTAAGAGTTTAGAAATGGGAGACAGGATAGCGATTGGGAGGAAATTGGTTACATTGTTATTGTTGCCACCTTTATGTAAGGGTATGATAAAGGCCTGTTTCCAGATTTGAGGTACTATACATTCTTGTATAGAGCGATTAATTAAAATGCTAATGGGGTAGGCAATTGCATCAGGAGCTATACTGAGAAAGTAAGAAGGGATGTTATCAGGAGCGTTTGTACATGGCTTTAGTTTCCTAAGGAGTTTCATTATAGTAGAAGTGGGAATTGGTTTTAGTGAGAATAGAGGAGAGTAGGAAAAGTGGGTGTTAGTGGGTAGTGAAGATGACGAGAAAGTTTGAGATGGAGAAGAGGTAGATAGTATAAAGTTAGTTGATGGGAATGAGGGACATGTGGTAGTGCAGGGTAGAGTGTTGCTAGTGGAGAGTGGGGGTATGTTGGAGAATGTGGTGGTGGTAGAGAATGAAGAGGTTAATTTAGAAATAGATTCAATGAAAAAAGACTTAAATTGGGTAGCTAAATCTGAATCTCGAATATTTGGGTCTGGGGAAGGGGTATCTGATTTGCTGGGGTTAAGAAGGGTGGAAATACCTTTCCAGAATTTCTGAGGATTTGTTTTATTATTGTTTTGAAGTGTCAAAAAGTAGTTTTGACGATCAGAGATGATGAGTTTTTTAACTTTATTTCGAAGTGTTTTATATTCGTTATGAAGTAATGGGGTTCTGTTTTTCTGGTAGTGTGCCCAGACTTTATCTCTGTGCCGCATGAATGCTAGTGTGTTTTTGGTCAGCTATGGCACGGAATTAATCTTTATTTGCTTTGTCCTTAAGGGAGCATGGGAGTCAAGTATTTTTAAGAATGTTGAGTTGAAGTGGTGATCTGCGTTATCTAGAGATGATGTTTTTAGACAATTCCAGTTTATTGACTTAAGGGAGTTTGAAAAGGTTGTTGGGTTAAAGTTTTTTTAGTTACAGGTAGTAATGTAATTATGGGTGCAATGTAGGTTTGAGGGGAGATGGTGAGTAAAGATGGGTAAGTGGTCACTGAGGGAATCTGGAAGAGTGCCACTATCAGAGAAATAGTGGGCATGGGAGACTAGAATCCAATCTAGAATACTACCAGTGGAAAGATTTTTTGAGGGGTGTGTTATGGAGTTTATTAGTTGAGAAAAATTGTAGAGGTTGATGTTGAGAGAGTTTGTTGGAGACTGAATGGTGGCCCAGTTAATATTCATGTCTCCTAAGATAATAGTTTAGTTGCTAATGTTGTTGGAGAGCCAGGAGAGGATGTCTTCAAGTGTAGAAATATTGTCTCCTGGGGGGATGTAGAGGGAAGCTAGACAAATGCATTTGTGTTTGTTAACTTGAAGTAAAGTTAGGAGAAGTTCAGCGTTATTAAAGTGTGGAATAGGTTTGGTGTAGGGAGTGACTAACAGGGAGGATGAGTAAATGAGAGCTACTCCTCCACCTTTTTTATGGGCTCTGTCTTTTCTGATAATAGAATAGTTAGGTGGAGTTATTTCAGAGTCTTTTATATGAGGTTTTAACCAGGTTTCAGAAACTGATAGGATGTCAGGTTTGTTATGTATGAGCCAGGCGTGGAGGTTTGGGACTTTGTTAACTATACTTTGGGAGTTTAATGAAGTAAGGAATATGGACTTGTTTATGGTAGTTGGGGTGGGGGGGACCTGGGTTGGGATGAATATCACCTGATAATATACTGATGGTCAGATGAAAGACTGGGTCAGAGAGGTAGTTGAACAGCTTACTGAAAGGATTGGGATCTATTATGATTCTGAGACATTTATTGGTTGTTGTGGGGATGGAGTGTTTTTGAGGTGTGAATAGTTTGTATGGGAAAACTAGAAGGTTATTGATAGGATAAAGATGGGGAGAGATATGCAAGTGTGAGTGTGGGTGAGGGGAGTTAAGATGGTTGGTTACATGAAAGGATTGTGAGTGGTAGGAAGTAATGAGTTGTGTGAGGTAATGAAGATAGGTTAGATGAAGAAGTAGTAGAAGTGAAAAGGAGATGAGTGAGGGTTTTGGGAGCATGTTGCGATAGGGTATTAAGAGGTGTAACATTGTTGAGAGTTATATAAGTAAATAAGAGACAATTATATATATTTAAAAAAATCCATGAAGTAGTGTGGTACGTCTTATTCCAATGACAAACTTTCTGCAGATGTGGAAGATACACGCCAGGATTCAGAAATGCATAACACACTTAACAATTCTGTTTGAAACAGGACTACTCAATGTGTTACACCAAAGAAATTCAGAGACCACTACAGGCTATAGTAAGAAGACTCCAGTCCATGATTCTATACATATAAATCTATCAGCACACTGTACAGTTAAACAGCCATATATACTTCTCTGGAACCTTCTGCAAAGGACTGGGATATTGCAGGAGTATGAGTGAAAGAACAGTTCTACCATGATAGTATGCTGTCTTTTGATGGTATATCCCATTTCATTCATAGGACAGGAGCAGGGCTGTTAGCACTATGCATACCACTCAACTGTCCAGAATTCTGAAAAAAAAATGTCCAGATTTTTGTGTCATATTTTTGGTCTACTCCTCATAAAATTTGTGATTTTCTGGCAGGGAATGAAGTCACTACATAATGACAGGAATTTGAGTTTCAGACTTTAAATTCTTCAGAAAATGCATGCTGATGCAAATCCTTTTATAACAATATTTAAAATTAGTCCCAGGTTTTGGTCCTTTGTTTCCCCCATTATTTTTAACTTTATCCAGAATTCTTACACTAAGAGGTTGAGAGGTATGGCACTGTGGCAGCTAAGTACAGTCAGAAAGACACCTACCTTCTGGTCTGACCAGGGCCGGTGTTAACATTTTGGGGGCCCCCTGGGCACTTCAAGTCTATGCATCACCTTGTCACTACCACCCGTCCTAAGAAACATTTTAGTTCATACTACAAACTTTTAGGAGTATTGCACACAGAATGACCTGTAGTTATAATACTCTTAGATTACAACAGGCCTGTGTACCACACTATGTTGGACCATCTCATAAAGGGACATTTACAGTTACTGGCATTTAGTTGCAACAATGATACTTTGCAACAACTTTAGGTACAAGTCTCACTTAGGTGAAATGATACCCTAGACCTACTACTTCAGCACCACACACACACACACACACACACACACACACACACACACACACACACACACACACACACACACACACACTATGTTTTTTCTTCCTTTTCTCTCATTTTGCCTTATTCTTTAGCTTTTTCAAGAAGTCATAACTCCCTATATGCTGTGAAGTGCAATGATGACTTAAACATACATTATAATTGTGGAAATAAATTGTCTTGCTGTACAGCTTTACTTTTCCTTGTATCCTTTCAACTCATCTTTCCTGACCAAGACAGCACAGTAATAACCGTTTAGGAAATAATTCAAATAAGCCGGGGCCCAAGAAGCCATTGTGTTATAGATGTTCTGGGATGTATTTTAGAGCATTTCTCCAGCCTTTTAATCCAGTGGTGACCTAAACAAAAAAGCATGAGTAAGAAAAGAATTTCAGTCTTCTTTTTATTTCTTTCAAGAAAGACAGACATTGTACCCAAGACTTAATGTTCAAAGATGACAAATTTGTAGCAACAATAAAATAACAAGCTAGTTGCTGTCTGGATACATAAGTCCTATCTGGGAAATGCCTGCCTCCTTAACCCCCCCCCCCCCACAAAAAAAAATAATAAAACTGCCAAAGCATTGCTGTGGTGTTAGCCTGGATGAAAACAGAGGTTCAAACTGCCACAGTCATGTATTTCAAGCCACTGCAGACATACATATACATAGCAAGCCTCCTCACTCCTCAACCCAAACTGTCAAAGGCAGCTACCCGTATGCATTCCTGAAGTCTGACCGTCAGGAAAGTGAAACAAATAATGACTGCAGTACTGTATTCTACTTTGTTGTTCCTAGATAGTACCCTGCCCCTGCACAAGCCATAATAACCTTCTCTGTACACCTCTGAGGTGTTGAGAAAAGTAAAAGAAAATAATGACCACACTGTCCTGAGCCCAAACACAAGCTACAATGACCTCATGTGAACACCTCTAAGGTTTGACTGTGATGGGAAATTAAAGTCATAACTACCCCCACCCCACTCCACCCCATACCCCCACACACAAACACGCATATAACCTACAGCAGCTTCCTGTGCACACATATCCAAGCAGGGCTGGTATTAGCATGGCTGCAGCTGAAGGCAGTGGCCATTATCAGCTTTATCCTAACAGGGTCATATCACGGCCTGTTCAGGTTAAAGAGTACAATCAGAAAATTAATGCATTTTTTCTTCTCACTTTTCCCCAACCAGCAACAATTTTTGTGGGGCCCCTACAAAGTCAAGGATGATTAAGTGAGCCCCCTGTATCCATTTATATAATCTGAGGAGTGGGGGCCCCCATATTCTTAGATCTAAGTGTCTAAATGTTCTATGATATATTTTATGCCTCACTTTTGAAATATAATTACTTGTTAGCTACATTTTTTTACTGATACCCAGAAAAAGAATAATCTATGTGTCCAGGCATTACTGGGTGTGTGCACAGATAAAAATCGTTGATACTTTTTACATGCGTGTATAAGCCGTAGCAATACTAGTTTTATACCACTGGTACTGGCATGCCAGATCAGTGGCTGCTACAGTATTTAGCAGTTAACAGAAGCAAGTGTAAGTCATTTTTATTTACCTCAATGAGGAGTCAACAATGTCAATGTCCCTGATTTCACAGACCTTCCCTGATTTTGCTCATAATTTTCCTCTGTCCTTAATAAAAAGTTTGATTTGCTTGCCAATCATTTGGAACTACAGACCGTCAATAAATCCAGACATCACAGTTTTATACTTATTGAGCAAAACAATGCATGTTGATGCAAAATGTGTTACTCTATTAACTTTCTAATTGAATTAGAGTAATATTTAAAACTTGTTCCTGATTTTGAACCTTTATACTGCGGTGGTGGTGCTGCGGTAGCATTGTCCCCTCACAGTTAGACGTTGCCAGTTCAATTCTCAGTTAGAGCGTCTTCTGTGTGGCGACATGCGTGAATGGGCATTCCACCGTTGAAGGTTGTGCATTAGGCCCGGCAAGCCAGCACATAAAAATCTACTGCCAATCATTAGCGGACCGGAGTTCCGCTGTGGCGACCCCTAATCGGGAAAAGCCGAAAGACACAACAACAACATACTGGTATTATTGGTATTGCACTGAACTCTTCAGTAAGGTAGGGAGCTATAGTATCTACTTCTGCCAGTATTTACAAAACTCCTTGTACAAGAAAAAACATCCCTGAAGATCAGAAAAGTACAGTTTTGTACCTACCATAAATGTAGATGTTCGAGGATCCACATTGCTGCAGTCCTAACTATTGGGTAGTCCGCTGTCCAGTCGCCCCAGATGTCAAAAATATATATACAATATATACACAATTAGCAGAATATAACCTCACCTACACAACCACCCCTAAACACAGAGGGGAAGGAGGGACTGCAGCAATGTGGATCCTCGAACATCTACATTTATGGTAGGTACAAAACTGTACTATGTTCTTCATTCCACATTGCTGCAGTGTAGAATCCCAAAGCAGAGGTAAGGGAGGCTGGCAATCATAAAGGAAGCAGGAACTGCCAACATGCCTTGCAAAATAGCTGTGGCAAAACCAGCCCTAGACTTAGAGTAGAGAGGAAGGTGATAATGCTTAGAGAAAGTATGCACTGAACTCCAAGTAGCTGCCTCCAAAATATCCTTAGTTGCCAAGAAATGCTGTGGAAGTGGCAGTAGCCCTAGTGGAATGAGGCCTAATCCCAGCTGGAATCTCCTTGCCATGATGGGAATAACAAAATGTAATGCAACACCCAATCCACCTAGAAATAGTTTGCTTTGACACAGGCTTGCCCTTTGAACTCAAAGCAAAAGAAACAAACAACTGCTGAGACTGCCTAAAATCCTTAGTCCTGCTCAAATAATAACGAATAGCCTGTGTACATCTAAAGTGTGCAAAATCTTTTCCCTTTATTTTGGGGATCTGCATAAAAGGTAGGCAAATGAATAGTTTGGTTTAAAGCCACACTAGAAACCACCTTAGGCATAAAGGAAGGATTAGTATACCCTATCCTTATGAAAAGCAGTCTTCCATGACAAGTATTTCAATTCAGCAGTATAGAGTAAGTTTCTCCAACACAAAATTGAGATCCCAAGCAGGAGTAGGAGCTCTTGAACAAGGATGAAAACAATGGTGGGTCACAATCATAGTGAGCTGAAATTGCTGCAGCATGAATCTTAATGGAAGAGAAAGACAAACCTTTGTCCAGTAACTCAGTAAGATATTGAAGAGCCACACTCAAATTTGGCTCAGTAATCTCCAAATTGTTTGCTGCACTCCAAAACAAAAATCTCTTCCATTTTTCCCATAATCACATTTAAAACTTGTTGAGGAAGCTGAGACCTGCTGTCTTTCAAAACAGAATATGCCAGGCTGTTAGATGTAGAGAGTGAAGCTTGACATTGAGCAGATGACCGTCCCTCTGAGACAACAGGTGTGGAATCAAGGGTAAAGGCCATGGAGGCTTCCTTACCAGACTCCTCAGTAATGGGTACCAGTGCTGCCGAGGCCAATCTGGAGCTATTAAAATCATCCTTGGCTTGTCTTGTCTGACCTTTAGAAGCACCTTTGGAAGAAGAGGCAGAGGTGGAAAGGCATACACATGAAGATTTTTCCAACTGAAAGAAAGAGCATCCACTTTCCAAGCTGTGTGATGAAATCTCTTCGTGCAAAACTTTGGCAGCTGGTGGTTTAGTGGAGAAGAACAGATCTATGTCTGGAGTTCCCATGACACTGTCAATTTTGAAATACATGAAGATCCAGTTTCCACTCGTGGGGATCCATGATTTGTCTGCTTAATACATCTGCTAAGGAGTTCTGTGCTCCGCAGAAACCTTGCCTGAAGAGTTAGTTGCAGAGTGCCCATAAAATCATTGCTTGTCTGCACAATGGGTAAGAATGTGTTCCCCTTGTTTGTTGATGTACCACATGACAGTTGTGTTGTCTGTTAGAATCAACACCTGCCCTGGAAGAAGTAACTCTTGAAAGCAATTAATGCAAACTGAACTGCTAACATCTCTTTCATGTTGATATGTAGATGCTGTAGTCTGGCAGGCCACTTGTCTTGTATCCACTTTCCATTTAGATGAGCTCCCAAGCAACATCTGAGGCATCTGTCGTTAGAATCTGACTTGCCTCTGGCGGGTCACAGAGAGTCCCTTGTTTAGGTGACATTCCTGAGCCCACCACAAAATTCCTTTGAATGCAAGGTATTATTTGAATGACAGTGTCCAAATCCTGGCAGTGCTGTGTCCACAGATTTTTGAGATACCATTGTAGCTTCCTCATATGCAGTTTGGCATTGGGAAGCACCAGAATACAAGATGCCATGAACCCTAAGGCTTGAAGGACTGTCCTTGCAGTCAGCCCGGACTGAAGAGATAGATGATGGAAGTAACTGGAAAGATTCTTTTGTTTGTCCGGGTTAAAAGGCCATCTGGGCTGCTGTATTCAGTCTCACACCCAGAAAGCACATGTCTTGAGACAGAATACCCTAGGCATGTTAGCACTGGTATGACATATTCCACATGCTGAAGAAGATCTTAGAATCAGGCAGTCATCCAAGTAAGGATAGATTTGGATTCCTTTTAGCCTGAAGTAAGCTATCACTGGAGCCAGAATCTTTGTGAATACTCTGGGCGCAGTAGATAAGCCAAAGGGCAATGCAGAGAACTGATAATGAGAATTTCCAGCTCGCAGATACTTCCTGCAACTTAGTCTGATTGGCACATGAAGGTAAGCTTCCTTGAGATCTAAAGTTACCATCCAGTGATCTTTGCCCAGCAGAGGTAAAAGCTGTTGTAACGTCAACATTTTGAACTTGGGAATGTCCAGATAAGTGTTGAGGATAGATAAATCCAGAATTGGTCTCCACGTGTTCCCCTTCTTTGGTACTGGAACTGACTGAATGGCCCCTATTTGGAGCAACAGAGAAATTTGCTTGTGAGCCTCTGTCCTTTGAAGAGGAGGAATGTCTGGCATGCCTTTGAAAGGAGGCAAGGTATGAAAATAAAACCTGTAACCATGGTGAATAATATCCAGAACCCATCTGTCTTGGGTAATCAAATCCCAATTTTCTTTGAAAAGAGACAGCCTTGAATGTACTGGCAGCTGAAAAGTAGGTCATTGGATTGACCCCTGCCCTCACCAGAAGTCTGAGCAGGGGAACTCCCTGTCCTAGGCCTAAAAGAACCCTGAGCTCTGCCCCTACCACGTCTAGACCTACCCCTAGACTGGGAATCATAAGCAGGATAAGTCCATCCCTTAGTAGGCCAATTTCTACTAAACTTCGGAGGCTGCACCTGCAAAAATCGACTTAGCCTTGTCCTCCATTTTCAAAACTGCTTCCACAGGAACCAAACAACACATCAGACTGTAAAGGAGCATCCAAAATCCTTGTCTTAACATGCTCAGCTAAATTCTGATCTCTCAGCCAGGCAAGAACAGAACCAGTGGCAGCCACCCTGGAGGAGGCCTGCACAGCATCAAAACCACACTGCAAGGAATGTTTACCTACCTGTTCAGACACATGAACTAAATCCTGCAACTCTTTACACTCAATACCCTCAGCCAGAGCATCCACCTTAGATTTCAACTGTGAAAGAAGATAATTCTGATATTTTAACATGTGAAACTGACAATTCAACGCCTCATGGCTAAAGTGGAAGAAGTATACACTTTCTTCCCCATCTATCCAAAGCCCTTGCCTCTTTATTTTTAACAACTGAGGCCTTCACACCTTTAGGCCCCTGAGAGACAGTTTCTGGGTCTGCCCTAGGACTCTTAAAAGATACTTATGAGCTTCAGGCACCCTATAATACCTATCCGGTTTAACTGGGGCAGGAGGCAAAGAATCAGGATTCAGGGAAGCCTCTGCAAACACATCTTCCACCACATTCAAAACAGGAGGTATAGCTAAAGGCCTATGCTGGGGTAAAACAAGAATTCCCTAAGCCTTTTCCTGGAATCAGAGAAATCTTGACCTTCCCATTTAAAATGCTCCCTCATGGAATGCAGAGTCTCTGAAAATGAAAAATCCTCAGGAGGAGAAGCAGAAGGAGTAGAATCATCCACATCAGAATCAGAATAAGGAGGGTACTCCTGCAAGTCTTCGCATTGCTCAAAACTCTCAAACTCAGGTTCCACCCTAGGCCTCTTATCAGGAGGGGCATAGAACCCTAATCATAGTAATCAAATCCTCTGCCATTTTAAGCATATGTTTCTTAGGCAAAGATCCTGAAGTACTAGGAGAAACCCCCACAGAAGCTAAACTTGGCCTGCCCCTCAAAGAAGCCTTGGAAACTGAAGGAGAGGCTCTAACCACCTTAGGAAGAGAGGGAAGAACAGCCACCTGAGAAGCCCCTCAGCCTGGCCTACTTCCTGAGAGGATACATCCTGTAACAGTAAAGTCTCTTCCTGAGACTCCAAAGAGACACCTGGCAAAACCTCCGCTCCACTGAGCCTTCCAAAGAACCTGGGACTGTCGGTTCCTCCACCCTAGGCTTTGCTGCTTTATCTTTGGCATTTTATAATTACAACGCTTCCCAAACACTAACCTGGCACAGTCTAACCTTCTTAATAGTTGTTAAATCTAGCACAAGAGCGCATCCAACAACGCCGTGCTCAGGCCCTAAACAAGGTATACACAAAGTATGGTAATCCCTATGAGGTATCTGTTTCCCACAAGAAATACAGTTATTCACTTTTTCTGACATCCGTTAAATACTGAGGCAAGAAAAACCAAAATATTACTTTGATTCGGTCTGAAACTCTGACTTCAGAAACTTTCAGAACGCCAACCTGCACTCGCAAAATTGCTTCTGCATCGGACCATGCGGCAAAAAAGACTGAGGATATGCCATATACTTTGGTATTCGGGCCGACTGGACAGCGGACTACCCAATAGTTAGGACTGCAGCAATGTGGAATGAAGAACATCATCAGCTGTTCTTAAACTCCAAGGTATGTAATGAGATTAGTCACACTGGGCTGATGATCTCTCTAATGCATACCTTGCCTATGTTCATTACCAGCTTTATTCTAACTGAGTCATATCACAGCCCTGTTCAGGTTAAGCAGCCTAATCAGGAAATGAACACATTTTTTTCCTCCTCATTTTTCCCCAACCAGCTGGAGCTTTTGTGGGGTCCCCATGCAGTAAAGGATGATTGGGGGGGCCTTGCAACCATGGGTATTGCAGGTACCTAAAGCTGAATATGTTGTTAGTTTTAGTGGAGAGAATGCCCACCAGCAGGGTTTAACTAAGCCAGGGGCACTGTCAGTGGTAAAATATTTAATGGAATTTTGAAAGCTGTTGCTTGATATAACACTGTTACTATAACCAGCAATATCTTTGAATTTTAAAGGAGATATAAATAAGAGTTATTACCCACCTGGCCTGCACCTGTCGCCTTAGTCCAGTTTTAGGTGGAGAGCTTTGCTTCCAGTTTGGCTATATAAGTGCATCTCTCACAGGTTGTAGTGTTGGGTGGTAGGAGTAGAGGGTTGTGTGTGTACATGAGGCAATTGCTGAATTGCCCCAAGATGCCCAGATTAATCAGGGATGAACCACAGACCCCCGAAACAACTGCCCCATTAGACTAAAGAGCCTGGTCTGCAAGGCTATGGAACTTATAAACAATGACATTGGTAATCTCTAAACTCAGGAACCCACCCAGTTCGGGTTTGTAAAAGATAGATCAAGTCTCCTAAACCTGATAGACTTCTTTGAAGCAGTCACCAATGCCATAGAGGAGGGTAAGGTGGTCTTGCCAAGGCTTTCGACACCATCCCCCACTCTAGAATTACAGATAAACTCACGAAACTAGGTATAAATCCCTGTGTCACAAGATGGGTTGCCAACTGGCTCACTGACAGAACCCACACTGTGAAAGTAGCAGACTCCAAATCCAACTTAAGACCAGTGACAAGTGGAGTACCACAGGGTTCAATCCTGGGTCCTCTCCTGTTTGGTACCTACTTCTCTGAAGTACAGGCTAACACAGAAGGTCTTTGGCTAATAAAGTTCGCAGATGACTGCAAACTAGGAGCCATAATCAAAACTCCAAAAGATGTGGACATCCTACAAAAGGGCCTTGCTGAGACAGATGCCTGGTGTCAAAGCCATGGCCTCAAGCTCAATGCCAAAAAGTGCATTGTCATCCCTTTTGGTAAAAACTCTGTACCCATGAATTACCACATAGGCGGTAGTCTACTTAACACCGAAAGTGTGATAAGAGACCTTAGGATACAGGTGGACAGTAGTCTCTCCTTTGATAAACACATCGCCACAGTAGTCAGGAAATCCTTCTACATAGCACACCTCATCACAAAAGGTTTCTCATCCAGGAAAAGAGAGGTCGTTGTTCCCCTCTACTTGTCACTTATTAGACCCATTATAGAATACAATGCCCCTTTTGGTATGTACGTCACAAGACATCTACAACAACTGGAAAGGCGGCAGAAATACTCACAAAGAGGATTACCAGCCTCAAACATATGCCCTACGCAGACCGTCTCAAAAAACTGCAGCTTTACTCCGTTGCATATCGCCTACTCAGAGGCGATCTCTGCCTAACTGACAAAGCTATGTCAAACCCAGAGCTTTTAGACATGCTCCATTTAAAGAAATCCCAATCCCTACAAGCTACACGCTCTAGGGACCTAAACCTTGTCACCACAATAAACAGAACATGCTGGAAGGATAGATTCCTGTCCCAGAGACTTCCCATACTCTAGAACAAACTACCTATCTATACCAAACAAAGCTCCTCACTAGCACTCTTCAAGAAAAATCTTGATGATTGGATGGGAGATAGGAAATTAACCCCGGGGATCACTTCTGTGACTCTGCTCAACAGTGGCACAAGAAAATTATTTTCTTGGGTGGCGAAAGCCAGGGTACCTTTTGGCTAAGCTTATATAGGCCCTAGGGCCAATAGCCTAGTACCTACCTATGAACCTATGAACAAGATTCCTGTACTAGCTTTTGTTGTTGTGACAGACATGTCACAAAATATCAAGATAAGATAACTTGCAGTGGTTGGGGGCCACAGTGACCGCAGGATTCGCTGGTGCCTAAAGCCAGCTATGGGTCTAACATCCAGAGGTTTCTAACATCTGCAGTATGTTAGTCTCCTCCCTCTAGTCTTGGATGTCAATTAAATCAATGTTAAAAAGAGAGAGCAGCCAACTCCATCTTCAGTTCTTTTTCTTGATCACAAGTCAGTCTGCCCTGTTATAAGGGTCAAAAAATAACTGGCCATTGTTCCCAGTCTGTAAAGACCCAGGAAACGCAGAAGGTTGTTCCTCCCTAACTTTAAATTCTATGTAGGGTATCTGGAGACTGCTGATGAGGAGCAGGGAAGGATATGTGCTGGGGATATAGTGGAGTACTAATCTGCAACTTGTAAATCATGCTTTACTTCTTCACCCCCACCCTTTCATGGAAGAAGACATACAGCTCTCTGGAAAGAACATAGAAGGACAGTGGGAGCCACACTACATTCAATACTACTACCTCAATATCTACAGTTATGGTGAGTAAATTCACACACTAAATTATGTTCTTCACAGGAGTCATGCTGCACAACAATTCCTTATCCATCAGAGGGGTATTGAAGCAGTAGCTACTCCATGGGGAGCAGGAAATTATAATAGGCAATGCAAGACTGTTGTGGAAAAGCCTGTGAAGATCTAGCCTGAACTGCTTGGAAAAGGTTTCACCTTTTCCCATGCAGTTGCTCATGCATGCTATGAGCCAATACACTCAATAAATTCTGAGTAGACTTTGACAGGCCCCACCAGTGTTTTAATTAGATTCATTAGCACAAGATTGGTATTCATTTGAATAATTTAGCTAGAGATAGGTCTTTCCTATTTTGCCATCAAAAAAGGAGCTGAACAACTATCTAGATTACCTAAATTGAATGCTTATGACTTCTGATATAGCACACCATAAAGATTATCGGCCTTTCTTGCATGATTCTGGTGGCACAATAAATATGTTTGTCAGTGAATACTTAAAGTTGTAATAAACTGGAATCAGCAGACTACACTGTGGGAAGACAAGCTGAGTGGGCAACCTAAATGTCAGGGCAGATCCATACCCCCACAGACCTTGTGCACCCTCCAAGTTTAAATACCACAATCTGTGGTATTGTCTATAATCATGTGTGAAGGCCACACAAACCACAGGTAGTGAGAAGATTTTACAGCATGTATCACAGCTAACATCTTCACATTTATGTGCTTTGGCTTGTCTAGTTTCATGCCATGATCCTCCACTTTTACATTCATTGAAAAAGCTTCCCATGCAAAATCAGATGAATCTGTTGCTACAGATAGAACAGGGGAGTTGAAAAAGAGAAAGAGAAACCTGGATTCAGAGAAATCTGAACTTTCACCCAAAGTAGTACTTTATTCAGAAAGCTTCATAATCAAAACTGAAAGTCCAGTATGTGGAAATATTTGGGCTCAAACAGTGTTTAAAAACCACTGAATTTAGCTCATACACAACCTAGAATGAGGAATCAGGACAATCAAAGAAGCCATGAACTGTAATATTTTGAGATACTCTCTAAGGTCTGAGACTAATTATATGCAAAACTCAGGAAAAGTTTCAGATACAGCTCCACTTTTTATTTACTTAGTAATGCCTTAGTAAGGCAAATTCAAAAAAAAAAAAAAAACATCAAGGAAATGTTATTCAGTAAGAGAGGATGAGTTAGGATTTCTGGTGTAAGAAAATTAGGTCCATAAGGATATTTCTATACAAGGTACTCCTAACACTTGTTAAAATACACTGAAAAGATAAGTCAGTTATCTAAATAAGGAAAAATATTAACACTGTGCATCATGCAATGGGTTATCACTGGAGCCAGACACTATGAAACATAGGATAAATCAAGGGGTACAGCCAAAGAACTGGTCATCTAGCCTAGACAAAGAGAATCTTAGAAAAGTTCGGAACTGGGGCAATGGGGATTTTTTACAACAGTTTTAAATTTGGCACATTCAAAAACAGGTTGAAAAGGAAAGGTCAGGTACTGGTCTCCAAAGAAGGTTTCTACTTTAGTACTAGAAAAGCACTTGAATAAAATCATTCT
>NC_056731.1:663405466-663465466 GCF_019279795.1 Protopterus annectens
GGTTCATAGGTGTGTACTAGATTAATGGCCCTGGGGCCTTTATAAGCCTAGCCGGCATTGTGCCACCTGTCATTAGTTCCCAGTGCCCCTATCAAGTAGAGCCACTGGAGTGATCCCCGGGGTGAAATTTCTATTTCCCATCCACTCATCAAGATTTCTCTTGAAGAGGGCCAGTGAGGTGCTCTGCTTGACATGTATGGGAAGTCTATTCCAGAGCATGGGCAGTCTCTGGGTTATGAACCTGTCCCTCCAGCATATTCTGCTGATTGTGGTAATGAGGTTGAGGTCTCTGGAGCATGTGGTGTGGAGGGATTGGAATTTCTTTAGATGTAGCATTTCTAACAGAGCTGGGTCAGACATGGCTTTGTAAGTCAAGCAGAGATCACCTCTAAGTAGGTGATATGAGACAGAGAATAGAATAGAATAGAGTTTTTTGAGTCTGTTCATGTAGGACATGTGTTTAAGGCCTAGGATCCCCTTCGTGTTGTACTTTTGTGCCCTTTCCAGCTGTTGCAGGTGTCTAGTCAGGTGCATGCCAATGGTACATTTACTTACACAACTGTATTTTATGGTGTAATATAATATCATTTATTGCAGTGATGGGATGCAATTTAATTACTTTAGCAAAGTGTGGTAGGGATGTGTTTGTAGCATCAACTCTTTGGTCCTCCACAGTATCAATGTACACAATGACTGTGTAAAACCGTCCTGCAAAGTTCACATACTACTCAATGCTGCTGTTTTTTATTGGTGTGCACCCCCCCCCCCCATGGCAACCCTCAAAAATAAATTCTGGATTATGCTGTGAAAACTAAATGCTCTGAAATATTAAGAAACTAATACACAATAACTACATGTTCTACGATATTAAGTAATGTTATTTTGTAAGCCAAAAAACAACATTCTAAAAACTGGATTACGTTTTCTTAATGTAAAGCCTCACTGATCGCTGTGATGGCATCACCAATGCCAGTCCAGTAGGTAAAAGGAATTTCCAAGTGGCTTATCTAAGTAACTTACTTAAAGCATAGTATGCTGTGAAGTGATTGTACCTGGATCTCAGGAAACCACACTTCTGACAAGCTGACTTGCCACAAACCTGTGAAACTGAAAAGCTTTTTTCAGTTTTACACTATGTTTAGAAACTGTTCACATGAACCATCCAAAAGGAAAAATTATTCAAACCCATTTTAGATGCATCAAAAATCTCTAGATTGCTTGTTCCTGAGGCCCATGTTTCCATAAGGAAAAGCATCTACCAAATTCAGTTGAAGTACTCCTATTCCCCCTAACTTAAATCTCTACTAACAAAAAAAAAACTTAAAAGATCTCAAAATAATCCTTTAGCACATCTGCAGATTTGTCATTGTTTCACAGACACTGCACCTCTCTCTTCCGAACTAACTGGTTACTGTGAAGAGCATGCAGACCTGCTACTAGTTACCTTTATTTTTAAAATTCTTAAATTTCACATTTCTCCATCATGTTCTGTTAGGCTATATCCGAAAGTACAGATAAAAAAAAATATGCATACTGTACTGGAAAAGAAATACTAAAGTTACTTCTTCAGACATACAATCAATACTAAAATGTGTTAAATAATATATCCATCATGTCACATGGCTACACAAGACCAATAAGTGATTTGATTAAAAATGCAGTGGATTCAACTTAATAAAAAAAAATAGATAGGCTGACACAATTATTTAAACGTGATGTTCTGACAGAATTAAAATTGAGAAATCAACTCATGCATATTGAAAAATGACTCTAGGCCACCACCTTGAAAGTCTGTCTTGACTTTCTCTAGCACAGTAAACAAAAATCTTTTAAAACCTTTGCACTGTTTACTATGGTTTCCTAAAACATTTTTCTGTCTCCATTCATAACTGTTCCAATGTGTTCTGCTGTCCTTTCTTTTAGTTTCCAAGTAGTCCTGCTTACATAACCTACACTGGGCATGGTATATAACATTTTTAATTTCTCAGCTTCTCAGCTGTACCTTTCACTGTCCCCATCTGTCTTTCATCTGTAAACATAAGGACTGCTGGAAATAAATTACACTGTCTGTATCAAAGAGTACCTACTACCTGGTTTATTGGTTATAGTCCTTACTACAGGAACTCACTCATTCTCTAAAATGTTTTTAAGATTTCTCCCTCTCTTGCCCAAAAATGTGGGTTGTTTTCCAATAGTTTCCTTAAGTGCCTCTTGCAGTCTTAAAACATTCCAACGCTTTTTAACTATATTTTTATTATTTGACTGTCACTGTTGTACATGACAGGGACTGTAATGTAGTCTGTCCAATATACTATACTTCCTTTTTCCTTTCCCCAAATATTTTTGTCATCTCCTCTAGTTTTTTTTCCCTACTTTCTTCCTATAATCTTTCCTACTGACCTCCTCCACTATAACCCCCCCACCAAACCTTTCCCACACCCCTTGCCCCCTACCCATCACATTCTAACCTTTAAACCTACTATTAACAACCCCTATATTTTCCTGGACAATCTTTCAATTCCTCTATTTCAAACCTATTGAACAAATTTTAAACATTTTGCTATAAAATATTTTCTTGTCAAAAAACTTTGGTTGCTTTCCAATACTCTCTTAAGTGCCTTTCCAGTCTTAAAACATTCCAATCTTTTTTAAACATATTTTTTTCATTTGACTGTCACTGCTGTACACAACAGGGACTGTAATCTAGTCTGTCCAATGATTACAAGTGCCTGACAGCAACCCCAACTTTCATGACAGGGGCATACCGACCATCTCTACTATGTACTGAAAATGCTTTTTAAGTATGTTAATCTTGTCAGAGTATCTTCTTTCTTTAAAAGAGTTACCCTCTCTTGGCACTTTTGTAACAAGATATTATCTTCACTTGCAGCCTAGACCCTAACAAACTGACTCTTAACTGTGCATCTCTTTGTACAAGGGGGTGCACAGTACTGTAATCCAGATGTTTATATAGTAGTTATACCATTAATCGGTTTCCTAATGAGTTTGATATACAAACTATTATTATTGTACATAGCCACAAATCGATAACTTATCTCCAAAACCCCTAAATTCAATTCAAACTTAAGGTATGCAGAGGCTTAGGTCAAACTTGCAACACACCTCTTCAGCTGACCATGTGCAGAGTTCCACAAAAATAAACATTTCATTAAAAATGCAAGTATAACCTGCAGTGTTTGAAAAGCTCTAAAAAAAAAACACACACACTTTTCGTTCTCCCTTGCAGGTAAAAAATATTTAATATTTCCATAAATTGATGCCACCAAAGTCCCCATTGCCACTTGGTAACCTGATGGTAAATGTTTCTCACCACCAAATACAGAAACAAAATGCTGTCTAAAATAACCTCCAATATGGTACATAGCAAATCAACATCTACGCTAATCTCTCTTTAAAGCTGGTCTAAAAAATATCTGGCAAAATAAATGCCGCCTCACTGAATAATGCGAAAAAAGCAAGAGTAACTAGAACACAGTCCCTAACCTCTTTGCAAGGATTCAACCTATTTGCAAAGTCATTAGAGTATAGTGCTTTAGCATAGCATCCAATGGCTCTCTTTTGGATCCCTTTGCTGCTACTGTGGGTGAAAAAAGAGGGCATGTCAAACTTTTATGAATTTTATGAATTCCAAAATAATTGTCAATATTGGATTTTAAGCTGTAAGAAAAGCCAATGTATTATCCAGCACTTTCTCTTTTTTTAACTTGGTCAGCAAAAGATCAATGGTGCGATTAATTACAACACCAAAATCATGGTAACACAACTTCAATATGAACTTACAAGTTAAAACAGAGATTTTGCAGAAGTATGACAAATAATATATAAAGCTATATGGAAAGTAAGATTTTGATTACACTAAATTTCAATCATATCTAGAAAATTCTGTGCTAGTATATATATATTCAGAAAATAACAGTCAAATTGATTGGATGGGGAAATAATTTTCTGGGGGTATACAGGGCAAACCACTATAAACAAATTCACCAATACCCTATATACATTTCTTTAATTTACAATTCAGATAGGCAAGTTGGTTCTAAAAGAGGACCATAATTAAAGATAAAATAAACACCTTTATAGCATTTAATACGGAATCAGTCCACAACCCATTTTTGAAAATGTAATGAAAAATACTTGCTGATACATTTATTAAACCTGGTTGCTATTATATTAAAATACTATTTCCAAGTGACAATGAGTCTATATTCGCATTTCATATTTTCATTAGTAGTTTCTAGGCCATCAGACCAAGAGCCATTTTAATCTTCACCAAGTTTACCCCAATACTTAACAAAATGTTGCTGACATGTGTCAATACCCAAAAGAATTTCATGGTTATGATATAAGCTTGTACACATCAAGCATTCACAGGCTACCCCTGTCCATCAGGGATAAAGGTGCCAAACCAGGGGTCATTTTGTGACTTTCTATCCATCACTCAAAGTTACGTTTAAATTGCGTTAGGGGATGAGCTCTGCTCAAGATCCTCATGTTGTCATTTCCTAGGAATTTTGGAATAATCTTCTTAATCAGATTATTTGGCAGTTCACAAAAGGCAAGTCACTCAGATTTGGAATAATTCATTTTAAACCCAAGTTTTGGATATGGTCTAAATTGTTTATTACATTAGGAATTTCATCCATTTAACTGCTTGCTGACTAACCAATACATTTGATAAGAGTGCCTCTAAAACATAAAATAAGAAGTAACAAACAAGGATACAGTGAGTAGGCAACCCTAATGAACAAAGGTATTTATATGAAATTGAGGAGTGCACATGTGTGTTTATTATATGTTGCTTAACTTAATTTTTGCTTATGTCTTTAACAACTTCCTTAATACTTTAATAGATACCATTTGAACTTAATGACACTCAAACCCTAGAAAATATGCGGGTCCAAAGGCTTTAGAAGCATCACATTTTTTATGTTGGTATATAATTGAGGTTTTCTATTCATTTCTAGTTCCAACATGTGGCTTTAAAATATTTACTACCATCTTTAATCTTTCCTAGGACTTCTAGAAGAGAATCCAGCCTAAGAAGGAAATAGTGCCCAATGTACGTGTGAAACTATATGCTTACATAATTTTCTGTGTATTATTTGATAGTTTAAATTTAGTGTAAATAATGGTCTGCCAAGATTTGGTTCAAGTCCAGTCTTCCCCTTTTTAAGTATAAGTTGGCTGGCTTCAAAGAACTCAGAAGCTCCCATCCTAGAATTCTTAGGTACTGAATCACTCAAGAGAAGTTGAGGACTAAATTTAGTTATAAAGCCATTTAGTCTAGCATCCTTATTTTGTAAAGATTTGATAATAGACGCACCTTGAAGTATAATTTGAAAATGAAGTAAGGGAAATATTCAAAAGAGGCTTGAAATAACTAGATGTGTAGTATGTATCTCTTGCATCCATACAATGATGTATATCATCTTCTGAAAGCATGCATCTATAACATTCTGAATTGAGTTTTGGTTAAACACAACAGCTAATGTTTCCCTATTTTGTTGTGATGTATCCAGCTGCTTTTTCCATTCAAAGTGCATTCCTTTTCATAAATGCAGCTCTGCCAGTTTCCTTTCTATTGTTTCCCTTTTCCAAGGTGAAAAGTATTTTCAAAATTAACTGCTATTTTTTCAAGCTGTTTTATCTAAACATCTAACTCTTAGCTGGAGGTATTTTGAGCTTGCTTTGGCTACGAAGAAGGATATCATCTTACTGTACATAACTGCTTTAAAATTATTACATTTTAATCTAAATGAAGTATGCATTAGTTCATTATTTTCCCAGTATGATTAAATTTTGCTTTTAAAATTAGTCTTTAAAATCAATATTACTAAACCAGTGAACATCCATTACTCATATTATTTTGATTTAATGTCGTATACCGTAAGTAAATGAACAAGCAGACTGCAGGTAGTACATGTGACGAGGCTAAAGCAGATAATACGAAGTAAAAAATCACATTGGAATAAAGCCTATGTTGGTGGGAAATATGTGCATATTCTCAAGATTATATGTTTTGATTATGCCAAGCATCACACAAATATCCACAGGCCATGCATTATTGCAAGAGTTTACCATGCTTATGTTGGATAAAAATAAAAGGCAGCAAAGATCTTCCTAAAGGAAAACAGTAAACCAATCTCCACCTTTCAATCAAAGACTGTTAAAATACTGCAACCCAAAATAAATATCTCAAAATAGGTCTATATTATCTAAAAGGAGTATAAATAGACCCTTTTAAACTGTTGTATTAGAAAATAAAATGTAACCATCAGTGTTCTACTCTAGTTTTGAAACAAGCTCAGCTCTTTCCTTTCCCGGAGCATTAGTGAATACAATCCTAATGAATTTGTCTGCTAATTACAGATTAACATACAAGTCACTGACGTCTAACTGGATAAGGTTTCATTCCCTTGATTTTAACTTGTTGGTCATTGTTTTCCATAGAAAATGTCTGCCAGTAAGATTTCTGTTTGCAAACCGGCAGCCATACACTGTGTGTGCTTCTTCCTCATTCCTTTAAAGCCGTGTGACTATGGAGTTGTTAAATTTAAGTAAGGGAGAGTGAGGTGTCAACTCTCACATGGGGTATAAAAATATAGTTTTGTAAATGATTCACTTCTTTGAAGTGTGATCCTTTTTTATTCCATTTGAAGCTTCAGCCACCTCTAACTCAAGCAAACTTATCTACTTACCATAATGAAAAATGTTCATAATCTGCATCTTTCTACTTTAATTACAGGAATGGTTGCCATCAGGCCATAGTCACTCAGCATCTAACAGACTTCCCTGGGCTCAAATTCCTTCCACTGCTCCAATAATGTATTACATTTCCCCGTTTTGCCAAATTCAATTTGCTCACAAATATTCACTCTTTTTTTTTTTTTTTTGTAGTATATGCAGACATATTAGCAATTCCTGCAGTAGTCTCCACTTGTGATAATTAACAAAAAGATGGGAGATGTCACATTTAAATAGACAAATAAGGATCATGAAAATGTTTAATTATGCTAAGTACATGCATTCATATCTTACTTGATTCAGTACATTCATTTCAACTACAAATCACACTCACCAAATTCCCCTTGTAAGTAGCATCAAGAAAGGACACCCTGAATTATGGAAGACTCAAAGGCTGACTTGGATCCTAAGTTTACATCCAGTTTATACTGTCTTGCAAAAGAATGCAGAGACACACAAGTCAATGTAGAATAAATATCAACTGGTACATTCCTAAAAAGGTTAAGGATGTAGGTATAACCCTTACAAATTGTCCTTTTGGTTTGCTTTGTAAGTTTTTTTATATTTGTTATAGAAAAACAATACAGCCTAACATTCACCCAGACAGGGTGACCTCAAACAATTTTTGCCCAAAATGTTATGAGTGCAGGAAAACAAGTTGCTCATCTTACTTATAAACCTTGGTGCTGCCCAAATACAACTGTAGCCGAGTCTAAACATCTGAGAAGTTCCACAACTATTCTCCATGATTTGTGTGATGACAGGAGGTACTGCCAGCCATGCCAGGAGAGTGGGGCTAGCTGGAGTTTTGTAAAGAATTATATGTAATTTGTGTATCAAACTGATTTATACAGATGCTTGTGTTTAGGAATGTATTTGTAAAGTTGCTTGTGTTAAAATGTATCAACAGTATGTTCTGCTGGAAAGAAAAATTTACAAGCATTATTTTAACTGTTTAAATGTATATATTATAACAGAGGATACTGGAAGAAAGTGCTAAATCCTGACAGCTTGTTGTATTGGTGATAGTGTGGGAACCAGAAGTTGGATTACCAGATGTATGTGATGTCATTCAGTGCAGAAATAATGTTTTAATATTAGAGGAGGCTGAAGTCTCAGGAGCAAGCTGTTCTTGGAACCTGACAAAGGAGGAAGACCACTCACCCACTTCATCTTGCCTTGCATTAGTAAGCGACCAGGGACTCAGGAAAATATAGTGAGAATAGTTAAGCATTGTTTTTCTGTAACTATATGAATCTTACCAGCTGTGTTATTTTTTTTAAATATTTTTTAATATTTGCTGTGATTGAAACTCTGGCATTTACTTTAAATAGATATGTAGTATTTTCATGTTTTTTTCTATTTATTATTAAATATATTTAAACTTTTCATTGTGGCTGGTCCTTATAGAAAAATATTTAAGTTTTTAGAGTATTTGCATATATTTATATAGTGATAACTCTGGCCACTCCTGAAAGCCTTGCTGTTTGGTCAACATTACCATCTGTATTAGTATTAACTTCACTCAGTATAACTGGATAACCTTTTAAGAGCCTTACAGTAACTGGCTGGTGGCAGTGAAACTACCTTATAGTTTGGGCAAAAGGTGGCATAGCTAGTAAATCATTGCCAGCCTTTCCAAGGTGTGTGTGTGTGTGTGTGTGTGTGTGTGTGTGTGTGTGTGTGTGTGTGTGTGTGTGTGTGTGTGTGTGTGTGAAAATTAAATCTCAAAGAGTGTGTGTCAGCTAATTGGAGCAGGGACATGAAGCACTGGTTTCACAGAGAGGGTGCTAGAGGACTTGGCTTGGACACTCAGCTAAGGACTTAACTCTGCAGCTGTACCAGTGGGGAACCTTACCAGGGACATGGGGAGAGACAGACACAGAAACCCAGTCCCCGGGCTGAGTGTGTTCCCTGTGTGTTCTTAAGGGAAATTGTGCTTGATGCAGAGAGGTCTGCATCTGGAAATACTGTGTGTATCCATTTGTATTCCAAGTGAATGTCCCTCTCTAGAGTCAGTGGTGAGGATTCAGTCTCCTTGATTAGTGGTCCAGAGTGGGGACATCACAATTTGAATACGGAGGAAAAACATACACAGATTAGTGGATTAATTTAGATTTGCTTCTGTGGCTATCCTTGACACAAATGACAGGTTGGTTTGCAAAGACACCTATCTTTACTGAAGTTGAGATAATGAAGCCTGGAAGAAAAAGAACATGGAGTTCAGAAAACTTCCTAGCAGACATCAGCCACCAGAAAAAGAGAGTCTCCATTTTAGATCTGTTCTGTTGCTACTAGTTCAAATGGGTCAACCGGTAGTTTCCCCAATATGCAATTAAGTTCAAGAGGCAGCAGAGGTTATCTTAGAGGGGGATTTAGCAAGGAGATGCCTTATAGAATGAGCTTGCATACCATTAGGAATACCAGCAAAAATGAATTCAACCCTTGATGAGAATTGGAAATTGCTGATAAATGTACCTTAAGAGAAGAATAACTGTTTCTGATCAAACGTGTGCCAAGGTATTATAAATGTGCCAATAATTGTAGAACCGAGCAGGATTGGGGCGGAAAGGGGGTGATGTCTTTGAGTGACAACCTCCAATGAAAACTCAGTCCATTTCTTTACTATATACATTTCTCTTGTGGAAGGGTTTTGGACATATGAGAACAGCTGTCCCACCCTGGGAGGCTAAGCATGGACCCTGGCCATCAAGAGCACCATAATAACCATGTTTTTACTCTGATAGACTTGCCAGATAGGTGAGCTAGGCAACCTCTATATGATCTTGGGTGAACAGCCTTTATGACTAGATAAGGCCAAAGCAGAGGCAACCAAACTTGTCGGGGAAAGAAAGGTGCTAAAATAGTGACCCTTGTTATGCTAATTTTTGTAAGGGAAATTAGGGAAAAGTATAAAGGAGACCCAGTAGCCACTGCTGAGCTATATCATCTCAAGAAGGCTGCCCTTGATAAGCAAAAAACTAGGTACATATGGAGATATGTTGATAAGGCAAAGAGGTCACAGCAGGGTCCAAACAACTACATGAAATACAACATCCATCACAGACCAATGAGAGACCATTTGTGTGACATCTACAAACATCAAGTGTGCTTGCTCTTGAGAACAGGTTTTGTCAGGGATGTGCAGTAAAAAATTATCCATTTCCGTAAATCATGAAGTCCCAGGACAGAGGCTAGGAATGGGAACCCCTTCTACTTGCTGATATACCAAACTAATGCCATGTTGACCAAGTGGAAAGCTACCTTGTCCTGAGCTACAAAGTCTTGGAAAATTTGCAAATTTGAAGGACTGCCCTCATCTCCAGGACATTTATGTGCAGGATGACCTCCTCCTGTCACCATAACTGTTGAATCATCTGGTCCAAACAATGCCCCACCATCCCAATCTGTGATGGCACTCACACTTGGGGTGGGAGGGCTGTTTGGATGAAGCTAATAGTCTAGATTCCTTTGGCATACTGAGTCCGTGTTCTGACTCCACTGAAGCTTTAAAGCCCATTGCAGGACCCCTACACATCTTGCAAAATTACCTAGAAAGATAACTGCCTTGAGCCCCAGAAGCATGATACACAATGCTGCTGCTGTGGCTATGGGAGAAAAAAGTAGTCTGTGACTATATTGGTTTCTAAGGATATAATTCTGTCTTGGGGATAGTTTTAGATAAACACAGCAGTGTCTAGCTGGCTCCTGATGAAGATTATTGCTTGCAGTGACTTCACTTGGGACTTAGCAGTGTTCACCAAGATTTAAAAGGACCACACCAAGAGATCACTTCTTAAAATCATTGAGTCTACTGAATGGATAACTAGCCGCCAGTCTTTCAAGTATAGGAAAAAGTACAGCTGTGTACACTTACCATAAATGTAGATGTTCAAGTGTCTTCACTGTTGCAGTCATCACATTTGGGTTATCCCTGCCAGGGTAGCCCTCAGCCAGCCTGAATACCAGAGACTTAGTATTAATGCGTCAGTTGCTGTCGCTTGAGGACTGATGTCAGGTCATCAGTGGTAAAAAAGGAAGGCAGCCGATGCCATTTACATCAGTTTTTCTTGCCCTAACTTGTCAGGATCCACTAAAGTAGGAGGCCAGGTTCTGGTTGAAGAACCCCACTAGTGGAAAATAAGTACCAATATGTCCCTTGTAAAAGAAAGGTAACAAAAAGAAAAAAAGGGGGATGGAGGTAGGAAAACCAGGACTGCAAAAGTGAAGACACTCGAACATCTACATTTATGGCAAGTGTACACAACTGTAATATGTTCTTCATGTTTCACTGTTGCAGTCATCACATTTGGGTAGATTCCCAAAGCTGAGGAAATGGGTGGAGGCAGTCAAGGAAGCTAGAGGCTGGCTAGGATGCCCTGCACAACTGCAGAGGCAAACCCTGCCCTGGATTTGGAGAAGAGAGGCAGGTGGTAATGCTTGGTAAAAGTGTGAACAGATGTCCAGATGGCAGCCTCCAGGATGTCCCTGGTGGGGATCCCTTTGAGGATATCTGCAGATGTTCAGGCTGCTCTGGTGGTGTGTGTCCTGATAACCCCTTGGGGGGAGGCTTGCCATGCTGTTTGTAGCAGAAATGGATGCAGTGTGCTATCCATTTGGAAATGGTTTGCTTGGAGATGGCTTTGCCTACTGCCTCCGAAGTAAAGCTAACCAGCAATTGATCAGACTTTAAGGGTTTACTCCTGTCCAGACAGTATCTGAGCTGTCTGTGCAGAGTCATTTCCCCCTTGTTTTGGGGGTTAGAAAAGAAGGTGGGCAAATGAATGGATTAGTTGAGAGCCACAGTGGATACCACCTTGGGCATGAAGGATGGATTAGTTCTGAGGGATACCCTTGTCTGCATGGAAAATGATGAAGGGTTCCACAGCCATGACTGCTTGCAGCTCAGAGACTCCTCTGGCTGAAGTGACATCCAGGAGGAAGGCTGTCTTCCAGGAGAGAAAATTTAGCTCTGCAGAAGAAGCTGGTTTGAAAGGAGGCAGGGTGAGTTTTCCAAGACAAAGTTAATGTCCCAAGCTGGTGTTGGTGCCCTTCTGGGGGGCCTCAAGTTGCTAGCCCCTCTGAGGAACTGTTTAATCAGAGGGTGTGAGAAAAAAGGCTGCTCAGTGGGAAAATGAGCAGAAATAGCAGAGGCATGAATTTTTGTAGAGGAGAAAGAGAGATCATTGTGTAGTTGGTCAGCTAAGTAAGCCAGGATGAGAGGGGTGGAAGGCTGTGCCATATTGGCCCCCTTAGCCTGGATCCAGGTGCAGAACCTTTTCCATTTATCTGCATAAGACTTTCTGGTGATAGGGTGTCTGGCTTCATGGATGACATCCAGAACCTGTTTACTGAGGATGGCAGTTTGGTCAGGGGTTAGGGAATAAGCCAACCTGCCAAATTGAGTGTCTGCAATTGGGGGTGGAGGAATTCCCCTTCCCTCTGGGTTAGGAGGTTTGGAATCTGAGGAAGATTCCATGGAGGCAGCGGTGACAGGCTGTGGAGCAAGGGGAACCAGTGCTGTCTGGGCCAGTCTGCAGCTATGAGAATGGTACTTGTTTTTTTCTCCCTTATTTTGAGCAGTACCCTGGGGATGAGAGTTAGGGGAGAAAAGGCATAGACCGAGAGGTTTACCTAGGGGAATGACAGGGCATCCACTTTCCAAGCCATGCAGTGATGCTCCCTGGTGCAGAATTTGCTGAGCTGATGGTTGGTGTGGGAGGCAAATAGGTTGACCTCCGGGGTTCCCCATTTCTGAGTTATTAGGAAGAACGTACTTCTCTTGTGCTGCCACTCTTGCGGGTCCACAAGCTTTCTGCTTAATTGGTCTGCCAGGGAGTTGAGAGAGCCTGGTAGATATTGTGCTAACAGGTGTAGTTGCATGGAAGAGGCTGTGAGCCAAAGGGTCATGGCCAGCCTGCACAGCGGGTAGGAGTGAGTCCCTCCCTGCTGGTTGATGTACTATATCAGCATGGTGTTGTCTGTTTTGATCAGGAGAACCCCTGGAGAGAGAAGGGTTTTAAAAGCTATCAAGGCCTGCTGCACAGACTGATATGCAGGGGGATTTGCTGTGGGCTCCATTGGCCCTGTATGCACCTGCCATCCAGGTGAGCACCCCAACCACAGTCTGATGCATCTGTGGTGCGAGTCTGGGCTGCAGGGTGTGGGGAGAAGGACAGTTCCTTGTTGTGGGAGCAGGCTGTTGCCCACCAAAGAAATTCCTTCCTCAGGCAAGGAATAGTAGGTAGACTAGTTTCCAGGTCTTGAGAGTGTTGACAACAAAGGCTCTTTAGGTACCATTGAAGTTTCCTCGTATGCAGTCCGGCATATGGAATGAGGAGTATGCAAGATGCCATGAACCCCATGACTTGCAGGATTTACCTTGCAGAAAGCTGGGGCCTGGTGGCCAGTTGAGAGAAGTAAGCTGACCGGAAAATTTGTTTCTCTGGTGTAAGGTATGCCACCTGGGATGCTGTGTCCAGACTTGATCCCAGGAAGGTTATCCTTTGGGTGGGTACCTGTTTGAATTTCTTTTCATTGATTGTGTAACCCTAGGGAGGTTAGTAGGTTCTTTACAAAGGCCAGGTCATTGAGCAGCAGGGGTAAATTTGTATATTTTGTTGTCTGCAAAAGGCAATGGCCGGAGCCAGGCATTTTATGAAAACTCTGGGAGCGGTAGATAAGCCAAAGGGAAGTGCAGAGAACTGAAAGTGTTAAGGTCCTGCCCTGAAGCGGAGATATTTTCTGCAGGACTCCCTGGTAGGTATGCGGAGGTATGCCTCTTTTAGGTCCAGGGTGGCTAGACAAGCATCCTTAAGGAGAATGGGTAGCAGCTGCTGGAGGGTGAGCATTTTGAATTTTGGGATCACCAGGAAGGTGTTTAGAATGGATAGATCGAGGATGTGGTGCCAGGTGTCCTCTTTTCTGGGCACAAGAAAATGTCTGGAGTAGAAGCCTTGTCCTATCTGCTCTGTAGGAACATGCTCTACTGTCCCCAAGGAGAGCAAGAATGGCTTTGCTTTTGAGCCTCTGCCCACTGATTTGGTGACTGATCAGGGAACCCTTTTGGGGTTGGAAGGGTGTGGAAGGAGAATTTGTACCCCTGAAACACAATGTTCAGAACCCATTGGTCCTTGGTAATGCTGGCCCAGGTGCTTGAGTGAAAGGAGAGTTTTCCTCCTAGGGGTATGTGAAGGTGGGCAGAGGCGAGATCGGGAGGAGATGAGTCATTGTGAGTTCTTACCATAAGGGGGTGGCTTAAAACTCCCTGGTTTTGAAGTGGAAGAAGTCCACTGCTTAGATCTCTGCAACCCCTGGGGGTGTTGTCTGCGGGGTCTGTTTCCACGGGGCCTAGGCTGGGTCTGTTTACTTGAAGCAGGAAAGGACAAGTGCTTGGAGGGAAAATGCCTGTTGAACCTAGGGGGGCTGGACCTGTAAGAAGTCTTTAACTGTCTGCATAGATTTTGCTTTTTCTTCCATCTTTTTTAAGACCTCTTCTGCTTTAGTGACAAATACGTTATCTTTGTGTAAGGATGCATCCAACAATTTTGATTTGATAAGGTCCAACAGGGATTGTTCCTTAAACCATGCATGTCTTCTGATGACAGATCCAGTGACTGCTGCCCTTCAAGAAGCTTCTAGGGCATCAAAACCACAGTGCAAAATGTGTTTAGTTACTTGACTTGCAGAATGCATTAAGTCTTGTAAATCTTTAGATTCTGCCCATGCAGGAAAGGAGGACATTTTTTCTTTAAGGAGTTCCAAGGTATGTTGTTGATATTTAAGCATATGGAATTGACAATTTAGTGCCCTGATAGCAAGAGTAGCTGAGGTGTATACTTTTTTACCCCATCTGTCCAGTGCTTGGGAATCCCTGTATGAAGGGATGGGATTCTTAGCTGAGGTAGCTTTAAACCCTTATGGCCCTTGAGAAATGACCTCAGGGTCAGTTGTTGGATTTTTAAATATACATCTGTCCAGTGCTTGGGAATCCCTGTATGAAGGGGTGGGATTCTTAGCTGAGGTAGCTTTAAACCCTTATGGCCCTTGAGAAATGACCTCAGGGTCAGTTGTTGGATTTTTAAATATATATTTGTGTGAGTCAGGGACTCTGTAGTACCTGTCTGGTTTTCTGGGAGCAGGAGTCAAGCTGGATTCAAGGAAAACATCATCCACCACATCCAGGACTGGGGGGATGGCTAAGGGTCTGTGTTGTGGAAGATCCAGGAAGTCTCTGAGCCTCTTTTTAGACCGAGGGTAGTCTTGACTCTCCCATTGGAAATGCTCCCTTAAGGTATGCAGGGTTTCCCCAAAGGAAAAATCCTTTGGGGGAGAGGCTGAAGGTATGGATTCCTCTGCATCAGAACCCTCATATGTGGAGAGGGGCTGCATGTCTTCATAGTCAGATGCATCGGATTCATCTGACTCTTGTTCAGACAAAACTAATGGAGACCGATCTCTTTTCCTTTTTGAGGGTGTGGATTGGCTTCCCCTAATCAGCATGATAAGGTCTTCTGCCATTTTAAGCATTTGAGACTGAGGCAAGGGAGCAGGCACCTGAGAATGGGTAATTGGTTTCTTGGAAGTGGTTCGACTCCTGAGCCTAAGGACCTCAGTTGTTTTCGAAAGAACGGTAGTCGGGAAAGAAGGCCTCAGTTTATGTCTGGATTTGGTGTTGTGAAGGATTTCCTCGGAAGCCAGTGCCTGCACAGTGACTCCAGACCCATCCAAGGTAGAGGCGACTGTAGGATCCTTAGACAAAGAAGAGTTCTGTGGCATACCGGACTCGGAAAGGGTCTCGGTAGCTGCCTGTGAATTAACTAAAGCTGGCATCAGGGGGCTGCGAAAGCACCTCATGGAGTTCTGGAGGACTTTTGACCAGCTTAATGGAAGCATCGTTGGAAGGTTTGGTCCTGTGCAGTCTGTCTCTGACTTTATCTCTACGCTTTTTCAGAAGATCTGCTGTTGGATGGCTTACCAAAGCCATATTGGAATTCGAGGACTGTAAACAGAAATATCTGGCTACAATAAGGGCCCGATGATGAATAGTTCTGGCATTAAAGCACAGAAGCAACAATGAGGGACGTCGTGGTCTGGGCCTAGACAAGTGATGCAGTAAGAGTGGAAGTCCTGGTGTGGTATTTGCTTTCCACAGACGAGACAATTATTAACTTTTTCTGACATCGGTTAGTGAAAGAAAAAAGGATCCCCAACAGGGTACTTAGCTTTCGAAGACTTCAACTTCAATTTGGAAATGAAAACTCAGGTATCGGCTGACCGGCACTCATGCAAACTGCTTCTGCTTTGGGCTGCACAGCAAGAAAGACTGATGTAATGGTGTCGGCAGCCTTCCTTTATACCACTGACAACCTGAATCAGTCCTCAAATGACAGCAACCTACGCAGAAGTACTATGTCTCTGGTATTCAGGCTGGCTGAGGGCTACCCTGGCAAGGATAACCCAAATGTGATGACTGCAACAGTGAAACACAAAGAACATCTTTGAGTTCCATCAGCCTGAGATTCACCGCAATGCCTGCCATGCCTTTTTGGTCAGCCTGGGACCTTTGCTCACAACAAATAGTAGAGCCTGGAACTGAAAGCAGCTGGCTCCCATCCTGAAATACAAGAACCTTCTGCACTTCTTGGCCATCTTATATATATATATATATATATATATATATATATATATATATATATATATATATATATATATATATATATATATATACATTAGGCCAATCATCCAGTATAATGCTCCATTTGGCATGTACCTCACTAGACACATGCAACAGCTGGAAAGGCCACAAAAGGACCTCATGAAGAGGATCCTAGGCCTTAAACACATGTCCTACATGGACAGACTCAAAAAACACCAGCTATTCATGGTCTCATATCATCTACAAAGAGGCGATCTCTGCTTGACTTACAAAGCCATGTCTGACCCAGCTCTGTCAGAAATGCTGCATCTAAAGAAATCCCAATCCCTCCTCACCACACGCTCCAGAGACCTCAACCTCATTACCACAATCAACAGAGCATGCTGGAGGGACAGGTTCATAACCTACAGACTGCCCATGCTCTGGAATAGACTTCCCATACATGTAAGCAGAGCACCTCACTGGCCCTCTTCAAGAGAAATCTTGATGAGTGGATGGACAATAGAAAGTTTACCCCGGGGATCACTATAGTGGCTCTACTTAATGGAGGCACTGGGAACTAATGTCGGGCGGTACAATGTCAGGGCACTTCCATGGGCTAGGCTTGTAAAGGCTCCAGGGCCATTAGCCTAGTACATACCTATGAACCTACAAAAACACAAATATTTGCTTTTTTTTCTGTTTATGCAGGGGGGCAAGGTCCCCTGCTTCCCCCACACCGACTGAAAATTATATATACCAACTCCAAGATCTCTCTACCGTGAAGAAAATGGTAAATTTCCTGATCCTCCCTGTACGATGATCTCCATTCAAAAGTTTTGAGTTTTCAAAAACTGAGTTGTATGGTCTCAACCATATGAATTTCAAGTTTCTGAAAATTCAATCAACTAATAGGGATCCATATATATAAATTAGGCATCCTGGAGGTCCAAAGAGCTCAAGGATTTAACTGAACAAAATCATCCAGAATTTTGTATTTTTTTTGAACAGGTCTATACCTCTGAGATTCAAAATTGACCTGATATCCTTTGCTTCCCTGGGTGCCAAAAAAATCCTGAATAGTAGCAAGATACTGTCTCGACAAGTGAAACTCCTTGGATTGTTCTTTTCTTTTGCAATAACAGGTTCATGACTTCAAGTCTGGCCACCCCCTTGTAATGGGGTTCAACACTAGGACAGAGAAGAGATAATGGCCAAAGAAGGAATACAAAAGTAGTAGGGTAATTTCTGGATTCTATTTCCTTGATCTACTTGCTCTGCATGATGTCCTGCCAGTAGAAAGATGCAGGAAGATGTGCGACAGTCAAGTATGTTTTCAGGGGTTCTGCAGCTGATCCCCACAGAGAAGGCTGCAAAATCCCATATTCTGTGGAGCATCTCTCTCTCTCTCTCTCTAGAAAACCAAATATTTTGAAAATTACAGTTGCGTAATTAAACTTACCATAACAGTATATGTTTGAATCATCACTGCTGCACTAGTCTAAGCTATATGGGTTATATCCTGTAATGGATATAACAGTTGTCCAGCTTCCCATGTTTCAGAGACACCTTCCACATGCCCAAACCATTAGTCAGCTTGAGCTGTGCTGACTAAAAAGATAGGATTGGGCATCAAGCCCTTCAGCGCTTTCAAGCCAAGAGAAAGACAGGGAGGCTTAGCCCTGAAAGGGCAATGGTAAGAAAAAGAAGTTATGTCTTACCATAACGTTCCATCTGTGTTGTTGATCTTCATTTATTCATTACTGATGGGCCAATATCAAGCTCGCGTCAGCCAAAAACTCTCAAGCCAAGGTCCTACCCAGAATGTTCTGCTCCCTGTTACCTCAGATCGAGTTTGCAAGTTGATAGATAATAGTAGAGGTTACCTCTGGTCATAACAGACATACAAGAAAGGAGTAAATGAGATCAACCAGAAACCTCCAGAGAGGGACAGAGGGTGGGAAGTAATGAATGAACGAAGATCAATAACACAGATGGAATGTTATGGTAAGACATAACTTCTTTATCTGATGTTAATCTTCATTCATTCCTTACTGATGGGACAGAGTCCCCAGCTACCTGTATCCCTGGGTGGCCCTCATGGAAGGACATTCCTGAGCCAAAGGAAGCTCTACCTCTGGAGGCCAAGTCCAATTTCTAATGAAGAATAAAGGTATGAGATTTGGCCCAGGTTGCAGCTGGGCAAATATCACTGAGGGAGCCCTTAGCATGGAAAGCTGCTGAAGTTGCCATAGATCTTGTAGAATGTGCTTTCACTCTATGAGGCAAGGTGAGATTGTTTTTGTTGTAGATAAAGGTTATACAATTTCTCAACAATGAAGCTAATGTAACTTTTGATATAGAATGACCCTGTCTACGTCCAGAAAAGGCCAGAAACAGTTGGTCTGATTTACGGGTAGATTTTGTTTTGTCCAGATAAAATCGTATTTGCCTATGAACATCCAAGGAGTGCAGGCAATACTCTCCCTTGTTAGAATGGTTAGGAAAGAACACTGGAAGGTCAAGAGGTTGGTTGATAGACCACTCTGACACCACTTTTGGTAAAAAGGTAGAATTAGTTCTCAGTGATACCCTATCCTTATGGAAGATAAGATAGGGAGGTTTGATGCATAAGGCTTGAAGTTCTGACAATCGGCTGGCCGATATGATTGCAATCAAAAACAAAGTTTTCCAAGAGAGATATTTTACATCACATGAAGATGCAGGTTCAAAGGGGGGAGCTGTTAGAGCTTGCAGAACCAGAACCAAAGCCAAATCCCAAGGTTGTACCGGTTCTCTAAAGGGAGGTTTTAGGTGGATAACCCCTTTCAAAAAAAGTCTTACAGAGTCTGTGTGACATAAGTGAAGAATCCTGAAAACCGATATGGAAATTTGAGATGGCAGCTAAATGTACACGAATAGTACAGGCAGACACCCCAGAGTGAAAGAGATGTGATAAGTAATCCAATACTTCTGAGACTGGGGCTGACAAGGGGTCTAATTGTTTATTTGCTGCCCATAGAGAGAACCTTTTCCATTTGTTAAGATAGATTAGTCTGGTGGATGATTTATGAGATGCAATAAGAATATTATGCACAGGGGACGAGAGGTTTTCATGCCTAGCAATCACTGGAAGTGGAGAAACCAAGTTGTCAGTTTCAGGGTTGTTAGATTGGGGTGAATCAGACCCTGTGGATGGGAGATCAATGTCGAAGAAAGATTGAGTATCCATGGTTGATCTAGCAGGTGAGGCCAGAGGAAGGGAAACCAGACTTGTCGAGGCCAATATGAAGCAATGAGGATCACTTTGCTCTTCAACTGTCGTGCGTTCTTCAGAAATTGGGAGATGAGGGGAAGATGAGGATAAGCATAAAGTAGACCCGAGGACCGAGCGTACACTAGAGCATTCCTTGGTGACCGTCACTGAGGGGGGATTAGGGCAAAATAGTTGCTGCACTTGTAGTTGGTTGGGGAGGCAAATAGGTCACAGCAAGGCTGCCCCAGTGGTTGAAGGTTTTTGCTATCAGAGGACTGAGGGACCATCGTGAGGTTGTAGAATGCACCTGCTCAATTTGTCCGCTATCACGTTGTAGCTCCCGGGAACGGTTAAGATCTGGTGCCCCCTTGTTTGCTGATGTACCAGACCACTGACATGTTGTCTGACTGAATTGCAATCATCCCTGACGGAAGGGTGGAGTGAAATGCTTGCAACGCTAGAAGCACTGCCCTCAGTTCAAGGACATTGATATGCAAAGGGGCCTCTGTCTCCGACCAGGTGCCTTGGACCGAGTTTACCTGACATAACCCCCCCCCCCCAATCAGGGAGACGTCTGTGGTCCCCGTGGCCATCAGTTGATGGGGGTTGAAAGGGAGAGACCTTTATTGGGGATTTTGAGATGTCCACCAGAGTAAATCTTGCTTGCATCTCTGAGTTATACTTATCTGAAAGGACAAAGGATGTTGTAGAGGGTACCACTGAGTGAGAAGTAACCAGTGAAGGAGCCTCATGTGGAATCTGGCTAGAGGAACAATGGTAACGAGGCTGCCATTAACCTCAATAGCTGGAGTATAGATCGAGCAGGAGATTTGTGGTGACAGAGCAGCAGTTGAACTTATTGTCTTATTCTCTGAAGCCTGTGTTCCGGAAGGGCTGCTGTGCAATGCCTCTTGTCCAACAGTACCCCTATAAATTCCAAAGACTGAGTTGGGGTCGTGTTGGATTTCTCTCAGTTTATAGTGATTCCCAGGCTTTGAGCTGTTAAGAGAGTATACTGCAGGGCTTCTTCCAGGATGCTTGGGGGGGGGGGGGGTGGTGAGGAGCCAGTCATCTAGATATGGAAACGCCTGGAATCCGTGAAGTTGCAAGTGAGCGATAACCACTGCCACACATTTTGTGAACACTCTGGGGGCTGTAGAGAGACCAAAGGGCAGAGCTTAAAATTGGTAGTGACTGGCTCCTCTGCAGATGTGGAGGTATCTTCTTGAGTGTTTGTCCATTTTTATGTGGTAATACGCATCTTGAAGATCTACAGAGCACATCCGATCATCTTCTTCCAGAAGAGGAAGGATAGACTGAACCATGACCATCCGGAATTTCTCTGCTTTTACAAATTTGTTTAGTGTACTGAAATCCAGAATTGGTCTCCAGTCCCCTGCCTTTTTTGGCACTAAAAAGAACCTTGAGTAAAAATCAGATCCTATTTGGTCTGGGGGTACCGTCTGGATAACTCTTTTTTGTTGCAGCTTTTGGATTTCGTGTGCTGCTGCTTCCATTTGACTGGGTGGAACGACGGGTAATACTCTTGATGAGATTGGACAAAGATGGAAGGGGATGCGATAGCCTCTATATAGTATCCATTGTACCCAACAGTCAGTGGTTATATTTTGCCAGGCAGTGGGGTACAAGGAAAAATGACCCCAACTGCTTCCAGAGGTGTGCAGTCAGGCAAAGCTTCAGGAGCGCTGATCTGGTTGGCCAGTGAAGGAATCTCTGGAACCCTGGTTTTGCGGACCTCCTCTGCCCTGAAAGGGGCATCTTCCATTGGAGTTTCCACCTCTGCCTCTAGGTGAGAACTTGGCACATGCATCCCAGAAAGAGCCCTGTGATTGCCTGTGCCACATCTTTCCACTCCTCTGATTTCTGGAGTGGAATTGCTGAGGAGAAGAGTGTCTGACACCAATGGCAGACAGGATCTTGCCATCTTGTTCGCACCTTGCCAGCTTATCTTTGACTTTAGGGCCAAACAAAGAAGTGGGCTCTATGGGGGCAATCATGAAGGAAGCCTTAAAGGAGTCCACAAAGTCACAAAGGTGCATCCAGGCATGTCATCTGGCGACTATACCCACACCTGCCACTCTAGCCGCCCCTTCCGTTGTATGAGAAATAAGACGCATGGAAGAGTTGAAAATGGACTCTAGGGTGGCTATCTGAAAAGCCATGTTGTCACGGACCATGTCAGAAACAGCTCCTGCCAAGGTTTCAGAGAGCTAGTTGATAAGATCTCGCTGAAGCCTGGTAAAATGTGCCAAATAATTCAAAAACCTTGCAACAAAGGTCAATGAAGCAAACATGTTTCCCTAATCTGTCAATCGCCTGAGACTCCTTGTTGGGCGGATGGACAGTTTGTCTCCCTCTTCTGCCAAATCCTTCTTAGTTGCAGCTGCCACCACCATAGCATCTACTTGAAGACCTCATGACCAATGTGGGTGCTCAGCTGGGGGCGATAATATTTGATCTGGTCTCCTAGGTATCACTTTGAGGGTGTCAGGAGCCTTCCATGCATGCTGCTGAACGATAGGCTGTACAAGCTCATCGGCAGCCAGGGTGACCCAGGAGGTAGGGGGCCCGGGACAAAAAAGCCTGCAGGAATATGGATTTCATGGAGGAAGGATTAGAGGGCTTCCAGTCACCCCTCTAAGGATCTCGAGGGCACTCTTCAGTGGGTGACCATGGGGACCCTTCCCCATCATCAAAATCCGTATCTTCAGTCAATGACTCCTCAGTGGAGTCCATACATTTCCTCTTGCATGACGCTTTGCAGGGTACTTCCTCAGTGGGAGGTTCGGGGGAAGACTGGAAAGAGGGGGTCACCTGAGGAGGAGAAACCCAAGGCTCTTATGCTCGGTGTCCGGCGGATGAGGCATGTGACAGTTGCGGCACAGAGGGGGGAGAGGACTCCAACATGTGAGCTTTGCCAGCAGAGGCAAGCACCCTCTCCATGGCTTGGAAGGCCGGCCCGCCCAAGGAGGGATGGAAGCCCAGAACCAAGCATGACAACCTCAGAACCAGGGTCTCACCCTGCCCCAACGAGCCTACCCCCAGACCAAGAGTTTCAAGAGGACTGTGACCCGTAAGAGGAAGAGGATCCCTGGAGGGTGCCATAGAAAAATTAGTGTGGATCCAGGAGTGCCCTCCCCCATGGCAGAGCCACTGGCCTGAGAAGAGCCTGATGCCCAGTGCACAGGGGGCCAAAAGGACGACTCTGGCTCCAAAGTGAGATCCACTATTGGAGTCGGAGGAAGGGAAGCAGCTGTCGGAGTAACAGGCTTCGAAACTTGAGTAGAAGTCGAAGGAGGAGTGTATGCTGGGGTTTGAGGAGATATACGTTCACCTGAATGAGGGAGTGTGGACTTTGATGGTTGGGAGAGACCTCTGGCCACAAATAACTGGCCAACAAGCCGCAACGCATCCTGTTCAGAGAGGCTCTTGGTTGACCTCATGGAGAAAGCTGATGGTGATTCTGGCCTTTCTAGGAAAGGACTATATTGACTGGCAGCAAATGGACCCAGTGAAGGAGAATATTTGGTCCTTGCTAATTCAATAGGTGCAAAACCCAGAGCTAAGGATGTCTGTACCGAAGAAAATGGTGTGGAAGTAGTCTGCACCATAGTAGTCTGCACCGTAAAGGTCTGTCCCGAAGGGTATGGTGCCGTAGTGAAAAGTGTCAGAACCGGCAATAAGGACGGTGCCGATAAGGACTGCACTGAAGCACATGTCTGTGCCAAAAATGCCTGCGCCGTAGAGTACAGAAGAGCCAAACTTGGAGCCGAAGGTGATTGTACCAACTTTGCCGAAGGGGATTGAGCCTGTATGGACGGTGCTGGTATGGGTTGCGACAGAGCTGTCGGAACGTTAATTGTCTGCACCGAGAACTCCAGTGCTGGTATTGAAAAGAGAGACATGGCTGTAGTCAGAATAATTTGAGGCAGGGCCAAGCCTGGAGCAGACAGGGTTACAGGTGGCAGCACCGAAGTAATAAACAATTTCACCTTCTTATGAGTCGACTCCCTATGATCTCCAGAAGGAGAAGAAGGGAGCGACTTCGATGAAGAAGAAGAACACCTCCTGTGGGGTTTAACAGGAGGGGTTGAGCCCTAAGACCCCAAAATAGCCTCAGTGATAGGAGACTTGATCAGACCTTTCAAAATTAACTTATTCTTCCTCTCGTTGCGAGTCCTGGTAGAGAAATTTTTACAAATCACACACAGAGGATCCACAGTCAGGTGGGAGACATTCAGACAGTAGATACATAAGTCATGGCCATTGGAAAGTGGTAACTTACGGCCGCAATCCTTACACTGCTTGAAACCAATGCTACTTTTCTTATCCAACATAATGGTGTGGGAAAGAAGAACAGTACCTAAAAGAAGAAGAATGGCTACCCAAAAAGGGTAAAAAGAGAAAGGAAGGCTTACCAACAATGGTAATGAAGAATTATCACAAGGTAAGAAAAGAGGGTAATAAAGGGAAAAGACTAAAGGGAGAGAGTATAAAGTATACGATAGGGTAGGAAATATTAGTATAAACTTTTGAGAAAATTTAAAGTAAGAACAAGGTATAAACTTTCAAAAAATTAGACACTTAGCTGAGACAGTGGCTTGACACAGCTGTACAGCAATGCGGCAAATGAGATCTGAGGTAACAGGGAGCAGCGCATTCTGGGTAGGACCTTAGCTCGAGAGTTTTTGGCTGACGCAAACTTGATACTGGCCAGCATGGTTCTGAGGACAGAACCGATAACCCATCAGTAAGAATGAATGAAGGTTAACAACAACAGATTAAGAAGAAATAAATGTCCACACCCTGGCATAAACAACAGACTCAAAAACAAGGAGGATGGAGGAAGGGAGCAGCTGGTGGGGCAGAGATCATTCAAGCATCCACTGTTATGGGAAGTTTACTTATGCAACTCTACTATGTTCATCATATTGAGCACGTAAGCTACATGGGTAGATTACCACTCATAACATTTTTGAGAAGAGGAAGGGTCCAGGAGCTCCTGGAGAATGGCCCTAGCAAAGCCTGATCTTGACATAGAGAAGAAATCAAATTTGTAATCCCTTGTAAAAGTATGTATAGAAGACTAAGTTGCTGCTTCTAGAATAATTCTAGAATCCAGCCCCTTCCATAAAGCCATATATGAAGCCAATGCTCTGGATAGAGTGGGCTTTGAACTTACCTAGAACAGTTTTGTTGCGGTAAGTATAACAAAAGGTCATAACCTTAGACAATCATTTAGAAAATGTCTGTATTGACACAGGTTATTCCTTCTTCTTACTTCAGAAGAAATGAAGAACATCTCCAAATATATGAAATATTTAGTTCTGTCAAGATAATATCCATGCTGTCAGTGGGCAAGTAAATGGGAGAATGGATAGTTTTACTTAAAGAAAACTTGGATGCCGCTGAAACTCTGTCTTTGTTTAAAATTAGATAAGGCTGATTCACCATATGAACTTGCAACTCAGATACTCTTCTTGTAGAGGTCAGAGCAATCAGTAAAGCTGTTTTCCATGTTAAGTACCTCGAGCCAGCCAAATTAACTGGTTCAAACAGAGCATGTGTTAGCTCCTCTAGCACAAAATTAAGATCCAAAAAGGGGCCACTGGTTTTCTTGGAGACCCTTTCAAAAACATTTTGACATCAGTATGCCATGAAAGGGGAAGATCCATGGGCAGACATGCTGAAATGGATAATAAATGAACCTTAATGGTGGAGTATGAAAGACCACAGGAAAGTAACACACACAAATATTGTAAAACCAGAGAACAAATTGGCCTGAATGGGTGCTGGTTATTTAGTTGGTACCAGCTAGAAATCTTTTTCTATTTCCTCATATATGACTTTCTAATAGCAGGCTTTCTTGTCTCCATTAGTACCTGCAGCATGTCCCGAAATACTTTGTGAACATTCTTGGTGCAGTGGATAGCCCAAAGGGTAAGGCAAAGAACCAATAATGGGATCCGGACAAACAAAATCTTAATAAATGCCTGAAATCTGGATGGAAAGGAATGTGATAAATATCTTTTAACCTTAGGGTTAGCAGGAAACTTGAATGAGGAAGAAGAAATAGATTTTGAAATGACATAATTTTAAACTTGGACACTATCGCAAACAGATCTAAAAAGGAAAAATCTAGAACTCATCTCACAGCTTCTTCTTTCTTTGGCCTCAAAATATCCTTGAATAAAAATAGTTCCAGTTCGGGAAGAAGGAGCTGCTTATATCACTCCCTGGAACAGCTTGTGATGAAGGCCAAGCGGAAATAAAAACATCTGATCTGGTAGATGAAGAACATCTCCATGGCAAGGCTGAATTCCCTCTCAGTACAATCTGTAACCCTGAAGAATGATCATCAGTACCCATTTGTCTGAAACTATCTGTTGCCAAAGAGAAAAGCTGAGAGTCAGACTTTCTGGAAAGGAAAGGGGACTGCCAGGGTGGAAGGGGGGCATAAGGTCCCTTAAATAGTTTGATTTGTTGGACTGTGCTTGTGTTTTGGAGGGTGGGGGTTCCTGAATTCTTTTTGGAAAACCCCTGCAAATTGTATATGGGGTTATGGAGTCCCTTAGAAAATTTGAAAAAGGAGGACAGAAAATCCGAGATTAACTTATCCCTTTCATCACACTTCTTGATCCCTCTGCAGCAAAGGAATCAAAAATTGAATCGCTATCCAAATAGAGGTCAGGTTTGGGAAGAGTGTATAAAAACACAAAGACTGAGAAACTTTATACATTCTATCTGCCTTTTAAGGGGCAGAAGGTTGGCCATCAGGAAAGTTACAGGCAGAAACACACACATCCTCCAAAGATGGCAGAACTGGATGAATTGGTGAAGGTTCAGGGAAAATTCCTTCTGTAAGAGCCCATGACATTTTCTCAGGGATTGTGAAGCCACAGTATGCTTCTACTGAAAACACTGGCACATTCTAGAAATAATCTCAGAGACAGGAACCCCCAAACGAAGAATCAGAAACTGCGCTCTCCTCTGAGTCTGAACCACAAAACTGAGGAGAAAAACGTAATCTGTCCCTTCATCTTCCTATCCAGATTCAGAATCTTGAATCTCTTCACGAAAAGAGGTACCCTTCTATCTTGTATCAGAAATCAATTATTAAAGAACAATAGCTTGAATAAAACCCTGACACAGACCCAGTAAACTACTCTTGTCTAAGGAAACTTGAGAAGGAACAGATACTTGTTTAGTTTTCTGTTTCTTTTTTTAACAGAAAAAATGGGGTCAACAGTGTTACAAAATGGCAGTAGCAACCTCTCCAGAGATAAGCACAGCATTCTGACAAAACAGGGAAGCCTTCCCTGTTCCCTCTCCCAAGACCAACAGTAGCGGCTCTCCCTTGCCCACTGAGGGGACCCTAACAACCACAGATGACATGGCTAGCCCCTGGGTCCATAGTAGCTATAGGTGCTACACCAGAAGGATCCAGGGGGAAAAAATGAGTGGATTGAGTTACAAAAAATGGCCACAGTAGAGTCACCCACCTTCAGCTTTGGCAAACTGATAGCCTACTGTAGTGGCAAAGGCTGCTTGTTTAACATTTTCTTTTATGGCTGGAAGGACTGACCGTGGGACCAACAGCTTGTTCCATGCTCAAGCTAAAAATGATGATTCATTCCCAATGAAAACAAGCAGTAAAAGCGTGTAAAAATGTAAAATCTTTAAAAGTCACCTTTGTCTGACAAACACAGTAACAAATCACATTAAAACACTTTGCCAGCCCCAAAAAGCAAAATACACACAATTTCGCCACAGAAAAAATGGTGATAAAATACTTTAAAGTGACAGAAAAAAAAAGATCTTTCTCATTAAAATGTACAATACAGTCTCATGAAAGCCCATTAAAACAAAAACTCCTAGCTTTAAAATAACTTTACAAACTCAGAAAGTGTTAATAAACAAACATTTTTTTATAATGGAAGGTTATATTCCTGAATGGAACTTATGTGCCAAGCAAAGGAACTGCAGACATCAACTGTCAATCCTCGAAAGCCTCAGTACTCTTTGGCAGCAGGAAAGCTCTGAAGAGCTTGGCACCCAAACTTATGTTTTCAGTCAGCTCAGCTTGAGATGACCAATTGTTTGGGGTTATGGACGATGCCCTGAAGCTTTGGAAGTTGGCCAGTTATCATATCCTATGCAGTATATAACTCGCACAGCTTAGGCTACTGGAGGAGAGACCGATATGAAGGACATCCTCCATGACTATGTGGGTTTCTATCAGAATGTTACTTAAATGGAAGATGTTGGCTTTTTCTGAGCCACAAATTACTAATACTCTTCTTGTTATGGGCAAACATCCACAGTGGCTTAAAGAACTTCAAGCCAGGAGTGGATAGCATCCTCCAATCATGTTCACTTTCCTGCAAATTCTTCATCTGTGATTCAAAAGGAGTGGAACTATCATAGGGAATGTTGGGGAAAAACATTTGAAGCTGTTCATAAAGTTGTAATCACTGAGCCAGGCATACTGATGGACAGAAACATCACACCCCTGCTATAAAAGATGCTCTACTGATGCAAGAGTCACATGGACAGGTTAGATACAGTAGACATAGCTTTCTCCTGGGACACCAAATTCCTGCTTAAATATACATGTAACATTTTTTTCAGTATGTCAAACATCTGATCTGCTAGGTTTTGTCGAAAGCAAGCTATTCAGGTTAAACACCTGACTGGAAAATGTACCCAAAGTAATAACACTTTTTCTCCATTTGCTCCAACTCCTGCAACTCCTTAACAAGGACATTGAGGCACGTGGGCTTTCTTTAGAGGTCTTCTTTTTAACAGGATTGTTCACTACAATAGGTGTTTACTGCAGCAATCACAGTCCACCAGAGGCCAGGGGATCCTGTACAGACTCAGAGGCAGAGGTAGTACTATTGTCAAGTACCCGCAAGCTCACTGCATGACTACAGAGACCATCCTGTCAGGTAGAGGACCCATTCAAGAGATGAGTCAGATGGAGTAAAAGGCCTCTTGCATGATTTCCTTTTGAGAACGACAGGATCAGCTGATGCTGTTGCATCAGAATGAGGCTGTCCCTGAATTTGAGGTCCTCAGGTGGTTTTATTGGGGAACTCTTCCCATCATCTAAGTCCACATCTAGGATGGGGTACTCCACAAGGGAGTCTAGATGATTCTGCTTATATCACATCTTTCTGAGGATACTTGAAGGGACTTCACCCAAGTGGGAGGGAAAGGAATCCAAGCTAGACAATACCCTGGGAGATGATGACAGGGACAAGGTTTCAGACAGATGAACATTCTGATGTGGAGATGTCAACATAGAGTCCCTGGGATGTCAACTAATGGAGACCACTGCTTCCAAGCATCCTTCAAACACACATAGGCCAATATCAAATGTTACAGTGTTGAATAAACTTGTGAAGTGGAAGGGACTGCCATTGGCAAGTTTGGCTCTGAATTGGCCAACCAAAGTCTTGACACCAAGATGAACATACTAAAGATTGTTTGCTCCTGAAGTCTCAAGGCACTGACTCTTTCAGCACAGAAAATGGACCCAAGGGTACCAGTAATGAAATCAGCACTGACATGTCAATGTTGGCATGGAGCCAAGTGACCTTTAGTACCGAACCTCTTTACACAAAAAGAGCACCAGTGTGGATGAAGACGATGCAGAACAAATAAACTGTTCGCACACCAAAGTAAAGCGCTACAGGTGAACCACTGGCTGCAAATCAAGTGGCACTGAGATGGGGCCCAGTAAAGCAACAATGGGAATCATAGAGGAACTGGGGCCTTCTCTTCCCACCTTGGAAAATGAGGAGGAAGACAGGATGGCTATCTCAGTCTAAACTTTGAACAGAGCCTTTATCATTTTTTCTAGTCCAAACGGACTGCTACAGGGGGCCTGCAGAAAGTCCTGGAGGAGCAGACAGAAAAGGAAAGAAGAGATGCTTGGGCCTCAAACACCCAAGAGTCTCCTTTTCTGAGGAGAGCTTCCTTGTCTTTTTCTCATGGAGGAATCGTCCACCAATAAAAGCACTAAATGGGGAAACTCCAAATGTCAGGGGTTGTCTAGAACCCATCCCTGTCATGATCTGGTCTAGGGAAGGGAAACCTCCGTACAGAACACTTTGAAAGAAGAACGGGAAGATGTCACTATTCACCCGACACTCCTCTTTCCTGCTTCCCTTTTTACTCTGAGATCTGACACAGTCACTGGACAGCAAAGCCTTAAGGATCAACTTATTTCTCCTCTCTTGTAAAGAGTTTTTGTCTACGACTTTTCAATTATTTCCCTTTACTTCTAAGTGCTCCACCCCACCTAGGCAAGTCTCCAGTAGAGTGTGCCTTTCATAGAGGGGGAATTTGAACCCTCTCTTCCAACATTTACTGAATCGAAAGGCCTTACCCTTCTCCATGGAGGAAATCCAAAAATCATACCTAACAGGTAACACTAATGACAAAATAAGATAATGGGAGGCACAGCAACACAAAAATCAAACCATTGGGACGCACATGGCTACACAAGCCCAATTACTCAATATAACCACTATACAGAAAAAAACACCAAATTGCCAGATGAGTGACAGCATAGTCAGGATGTGAGCAAAATATAGCAAGCTTACTAATTTGACTGAGGAATATTTAAAAATGCTGTATAAATTATTTTCTTTGAATGTTAATGGGTGAAATTCACTCAAAGAAGGTTAAAATCTTAGCTTATAGTAAAAAGATGGCAGTGGCAGTACTTTTTCTTCAAGTAACATATATGTATTCTCAACAGCATGATAAACTAGGAGAAAAGGGTCTTCAGTAGCGTTATAGCTTCCTCTGGAGAAAGAAGAAAGGGAGTCTCGAATTTAATTACTAAGAGTCTTTTTTTATATTTGGACAGTGCTAGTTGACATAGTATGGAGATGAGCTGTCTATAAGGGGAGGTTAAAAGGGTATAAGGTTATTTTTATGACAGTTTATATTCCTCTAGGAACAACAGTAAAGGAGGGAATTCTGATTTGTAAAGATTTAGTTTCATTCCATGAGCTTTAATTGCCAGTGACTGGAATTCAATAGTGAGTTAAGATGACATTCATTCTGGACCTAGAGCCATTCAAATTCTCCCTTTTGGTAGGTATCAGAAAGGTCTTGGCTTCATAAATGTGGCTAGAACTGAGGGATTTGAAACAATATATATATATATGCTTTTCACAGTCACAGGTCTTTTTTTTGAGAACAGATAAAATATTTGTATCAACTGAACATACCCAGTGTTTTTCAAAAATTAGAGGTAGGAGTGATTTTGTTAACAGACCATGGTCCATATACCCTGCAGTTTAAGATTTCCCACAGTTTTATGGTGAAGACGTAGGTTGTAGACATGGTTATGTAAGGGTCAAGAGTTTCAAAGATATTTATTAACTTTCTACAATAATTCAATCTGTACTGTAGAGATAATGGGACAGAGTTGAGATATATTTAAATCAGAATTCAGGATACGAGTCCCTGCTTATTCCACTAAAACAGCCAAATATTTTGACACCAAATGGATAAACTGCAGGCTGGCATTGAGTTTGTTAAACACAATAAGAAGGGAGAGGGAGACATAAAATTTCCAACATGTCTTCTCAATTAGATAATTTAATGGAGATGAAAGCACAACAAATCTGACAAGTACTTAAAAATATTTCTCTTACACACCAAAAGGGTGTAAAACCTTAGTGGTAAGACTGTCAGGATAAACATTCTGTAAAATGATAAAGATGTATACGTATTTAATTACTGAAAGCTTCAACATTTTCTACAGAGGGTTATACAAGTCCCAGCATACTATGGGATATCTTACATTTTTTGGATGAAATAGACTGGCCAAAGTTATAAGAGATGCAGAATGCATTTCTGCTAACTTCTGCCTCTTGAAGAAATTAAAACAGTTCTTACCACACTAGCTAATAAAGAAGTGACTGTATCCAAGTGGAAATTCATTCAAAACTGGGAGACAGTTTTGTTAAAAGGTTCATTGCAATCAGCAATCACGTTCTTACCACCAATGAGACTTTGGATTCTTGAAAAATTGTCCTTCTGTCAGTCATTCTGAAACAAGATCCCAGACTTCTTATAGGCCAATTTCAGTTCTTAATTCAGATTATAAATTATTTCAGTTCTTAATTCAGATTATAAATTATTTTAGTTCTTAATTCAGATTATAAATTATTTATGGCTATACTAGGAAAAAGAATAGCTGTCTGGCTACCAGATATAATCCATCTGGATCAAGCTTGGTTTGTCAGGGAGGCAAACAATATCTTTACGACTTTTTTACTTACTGAAGACGCTAATACTGGGAGAATTCTTACTGTTTTTAGCTTTGATACAGAAAAAGCATTCAGTTGAGTGGAATGGGACTTTTTGTTTATGATGGCAGGGTTGTTTTGATGCCCTGGTAGATTTACTGAATTGTTGAGAAAGTAAGCTGTACCAGTCAGCTAAGACTAGAGTGAAAGCAAGGCAAATCTCTGATAATTCTGATAGAGAAGGGATGCAACAAGGTTTCCCACTTTCTCCTACATTGTGTACATTTTATATAAATCCATTAGTATTGAAATAAAGGTCTTTAGGGGATGTAGGTTATGATTCTGTGCATTTTAAATTTAGAGTTTTGCTTTACACAGATCCCCTATATTTGGCAAATCCACATCTTATTTTATATAGGATCATGACGATTTTGTATGTAATTGGTTGTACATCAGGCTATAAACTGAATTAAGACAAAACTAGGGCAGTAGCCATAAACTATGAGGCCTCAAGATTAATTATGGAAAGTATCCCTATATGTGGAATACTGACAGCGTGAAGTATTTGGTGGTAATACTAACCTCAAATCTAGGAAGGTCCACCTATAAAGCCTATGATCATTTGTTTGCAGTGTGTAATAAATAAATGACCTTTTTGGAGGATTTAGTAATAAATTTAGAGCAAAAAGTCCAAACACTCCAAATATTTTCCCCCTAAGTACTCTATCTTTCTCAAGCCACATTAATGCCCATCTCAAATTACTTATTTCAAAAAATACTATGACAGTAAATAGCTTTCTCTGGGGGGGGGGGGCTGATATTCACAGAGTATCCTGGAGCAAGTTACTGCTATCCAATGATAAAACGTGTTGGGGTTCCAGATCTCAAGTGCTATCTGGTAGTCATTGTTCTTAAATATTTTTATAACCTTAATAATCAGTTTCGATTGGTTTGGAAACCCCAGTTCTGTGGGTAAGTTAGAGGGCCTTTATTGTTTGATCTCTATTAAAAAATGCCTGCTAATCTTTTTCCTTCCAAGATAATGAACCACCATTGTAGGGAGGCATGATCTCTGTTTCACAAGTACAAGTTGTTAAGCTGGAAAACAGTTTCTTAGCCACGCAACTTTCTGGGCTTCTTCAATCCAAGATATATTGTGGCAAATTAAAAATTAATGCAAATTAACAATGGGAGGACATATGCATGGCTCCCAAGTATGCAACAAAGTCTAGAAGATGTAGCCTTTTGCTTGGAAGTGTGTGCATAGACACACTTAAACCCCAAGCAAACTCCAAAGAATTTTTCCTCAGGTAGAAGGAAAATGTTGAAGGTGCAATGGGGAAGACAGAGGTAACTAGGAACATATGTTTTGGAAGTGTAATGAGTTGGCAGACTTTAGAAATTCCATACAGAGTTCTCTGTCAGAAATATTGGCTGAGCAAATTGGTGCAACTAAGGAGATGATTTTTTAGCTGAGATACAATATCTAAATTGCCTAGACAGGGTCTATATTACGTGACTGAATGCTTAGGTGAGTGAACACCTAAACATCAACCACATAATATCGATCCCCACAACAGTGAATGCTGCCTAGAAACGGAACTGTCAGCCACCAAAAAAAAAAAAGTATACAGCCAAACTAAGTGGGGGGCTGTGCCCCCTACACCCCCCTAACTAAATATACCAACTCTGAGACTGCTCTACAGTGGAGAAAACAGCAAAACACAGAACGGCCAAGGGTAATTTTTCCCTGCGTTAATTTGGTCATTCGCTGTTTTTTGCCTTTGATATTATGTGGTCGATGTTTAGGTGTTTGCTCACCGAAGCATTTGACCACATAATACAGACCCCGTAGACATAGTAAGGCTTTGCTAAGTTTAATTCTGGTGGCTGCCAAAAAAACCCCAATTACTAGGAATTAGGAAATGAAAATGAAAGTGTAAACCGACTGTATTTGAATAACTGAATACTGTAACAGAGATAAAGGAACTGAAAGTGGGAAAATGGTAAGAGCAAGTCACACAGAATCAAAGGAAATTGTAGAAAACATTACATAGGAAAAAAAGGAAATTGTGGGAACAATAGATACAGAATAATGTTTTGGATGAGTCATATTTAAGGGAAGGCAGGAATTGAGTATTTTATGCAATAAAAACAGCATATGTGACGTATAACATTTGTGACCAGGAACATATTAATATGGTTTGTTTTCTTTAAAATAAATGTGTATTTACCAATGTCTTAAGGGATAATTCAGTTTGTTTATCTTTTCGGCTTTTCCTGGTTAGGGGTCGCCACAGCGGAAATCTGGTCCACTAATGACTGCCAATAGATGTTTATGGTGCCGAGTTGCCAGCCTGATGCCCAACCTTCAATGAAGGCACACCCATTCACGCATGTCTTTCGGAGGCCACTCTACCGCAGGGAGGACATGCAGACTCCACACAGAAGGCACTCCTCGCACTCCAGCCGAGAATTGAACGGGAGAACCTCTTGCTGTGAGGCAACAATGCTACCACTGCACCACCGCGGATCATTAAACTGCTAAAAAATTAGAGCAAATTTACCTACTGGTAACAGTTAATTGAACATACTTTTACTACAAGTTGGGATTCAGGTAGTTGTAAGTTTGATGTAATTTCAGAAATATGTTTTTTTTTTTTAACAAAAGAATAAAAACAGAGGTGTAAACACTTAAAATACTAAAAATAATTCAAGACCAGGAACCCTCCCTTGACTTGTTTAATGGGGGATTGCATTCTGATGAGGTACGATTTCAGTTGTATTTACTGTCAGCCTCTAAGAAATCACTTCATTGAGGTGGACAAGTTTAGAAGTACATGGGAGAGGAGTCTGGGAAAATCATTCAGCAATTTAATATGGCAATTAAAAATGCTGATTACAATATATGCAGCAATTACTCAAAAATACAGGCTTTTCAGGTGGCAGATTTGCATAACTATTTCTACACAACTAGTATGTTGTTTCAAATGTATCACCAGGCAGATGGGTAATGTTAGAGGTATAAAGTTAATTCTTTTTTAGTAGACTGGATTTGTGCATTTGTTAAACTCAGTGATATGGAAACTGTCAAGTTGAGGTGATAAGTTTTTTTAGATCAAATGAGGCCAGATGTTAAACTTCATGAATCGCTGCTGTTAATTTCAGCTAATAAATTAATTTAAAGGCCCTTAAAAACTGGCTATAAGCATTACTGCTATTAGTATATAAAAGGTATATAACAAAAAAGTGGAAGACACAGACCCACCAGTTATTAGTGAATTAGTCTCACAGATAAATGAGCTTTGGAAGCTATAAATGGCAGCTACTGATATTCAGGTGAGGAAAAACATTACATTTCAAGTGGTCGAAATAGGCAAAGTGCATCACAAATCATCCTTAATTAAAGCATGTTGGACATTTTAAAGAGGATGACTGGAAGTTGGTGGGAACGTTGGCCTCCACACCAGTGGTGGCTGGTGACTTCAAATCACAGGGGGGCTGCAGGAGACGCTGAATGGGCGGGGTCAAAGGGAAGGGGTGTGGTCAACCATAAAGGGGAGGAGCTATGCACAAAACCACAAAAAAACTAACTTTAATTAAATACGCTGCCCTGGGTGGCAAACCATCATTATGAAAGTCCAATCAAGACAAAAATAAGTGTAGAAGAATAAAAATATTTCAATGCATTGGCTGCATGACAGCTTACTTAATATCTAGATGAAAACAAAAGGTTGTGAGGCATGAAAAATAAATTACTTTTTAAATACATTACTGGAATGCCAGTCAAAATCAAGTATAAGAAAAACCAGAAGCACTCAACTCAAACTACTTCTCCTTGCACTGCAGTTCTAATTATAATATATTCAGCTTTATTAAAGTACCAAGCAACATGCTGAAAGTAGAAATCTATGTGATGCCCCCACTTGTAAAAATGTTTCTTATCCAAAAAGACCTGCTGCCTGACAACGTTTCATGGGGAAAACATGATAAAAGTAAAAATGAAAAGCAAACAAGAAACAAGCTCAAGATACATTGCTTAAAGGATTACTGTACAGGTTATGGACCACACATGATTGGCATTCTGTTTAGTTTACTGGTAAAGCCTGTAGAGATGACTGTAAGTCTCCAACAAGTGTAATGAGCTTTTAAAATAATGGAATCCTGTCCTTTAATACCCAAGGCTTATACATTATCTAGTCAAGTATTCTCTGCATGGCAACAACAGAAAGGCTTTCAATGTTGGCAATTCTTTAACAGTATGCTTATTAAAGCTTACTTGCATCTTACGATGTCAGACAAGCTTACCTTATGGTCATTAAAGCATTGCTACTTAAACACAGAGCAACAGGCACTTTGAGTAATAAGCATAAATCAACAGTACAAAAATATGACAGAAACCAGACCATTCTGCAAAATCAAGGACAGATGAAAAGCCACTGTAGTACTTATGCAGTGTGTCCTCCCCATCCAAGGTAGATACAACTATTCCTTGCCTTGCTTGGACACATCCAGAGTCACTACATGGGGGAGGGGGGTGCAACAAGCATGTCACAATTTGAAATCTCTCTGGCTGACTGTGATGGCCCTGACACATTTGTCATACCTCTCAACTTCAAGAGCAAGAAATCTGGACAAAGCCATACACAGAAGTGGGACAAAGGCACAACAAGAAGGACAATTTTAAATATTGCTCTAATAAACTTAGAAAGATAATAGAATAGGTCTTGCATTAGTATGAATTTTCTGAAGGGTATAAAATCTGAAACTCAAATGTCTGTCATTTTCTAACTTCAGTCTTTAGTGATTTGTCACTAATTTGCCAAAAAACACAATTTTATGAAAAATGGACCAAAATGTGATGCAAAAATATAAAATAGACACACAATACAGCTTCTACCTGTCAAAGAAGGGACACTTTAATATTAGTACTGCTACCTTGAGCAGCTGACAAAATAAAAGAATCTACATGCATTTCAAGTAATCTATAACTTTGATTATTACAGTTATTTCTTAATTGTAAACCCTCCATGTTTTCTTCCAAAATTGCTATTTTAGGAGGGATTATTAGGGAAGAGCAACATTTTGAGCCAAAAATTGGGGACAGTTGAGAGGTTGGCTATGCCTAATTCTATAAAGCAATTTATTTGCATGTACCTCTCAACCTGTTAATGCAGTAAATCTGAACAAGGCCAAATATATTGGGGGCACATATAAACAGTACTAAAAATTGCTCTTGTATAAATTGAGACAGTTGATAGAACGGCTCTTACTTTAACATGCATTTTTATGAAGGTTATGAAGTCTGAAACTTATTATTTAGTGACTTCTGGCAAATCATTTAGGAATTAAAACTACAAATTTTATGAACAACAAACCAAAAATAAGAAGCAAAAATCTATTCATTCTTTGAAAATCTGGACAGTTGGGAGGTATAGTTCAGCTGGGCCTGTCTGAGTTTGCTGCCCTTCCCCTGACAAAATAATGGTTGAACTGGAGCCTCTGCAGCCATTCCAATTAACCATTACTTGGCTATTTCACTCCATTTACCATAAACACTAATGTGCATACTGCTTTACTTCAATGATTGGACTTCATTTGAAAGTTTTATTTTGTATTTTACAGCACAAACATTAAGTAATCTGTTAAACAAAGCAATGCAGTCTCACAATGAAAACTTAGCATTAAAACTTCTCTGCCCTTGAAACTCACATTCATTGAAACAGCATTGAAACCCACATTCAAAGAAAATACATTTTGCCAGTGGCAGATAAAGATTAATTTTGGGCTGTTTTAGCCCGTAGTTAGAATGCACAGTGCTAAGTATCTCTGATAATTCTGATAGAGAAGGGATGCAACAAGGTTTCCCACTTTCTCCTACATTGTGTACATTTTATATAAATCCATTAGTATTGAAATAAAGGTCTTTAGGGATGTAGGTTATGATTCTGTGCATTTTAAATTTAGAGTTTTGCTTTACACAGATCCCCTATATTTGGCAAATCCACATCTTATTTTATATAGGATCATGACGATTTTGTATGTAATTGGTTGTACATCAGGCTATAAACTGAATTAAGACAAAACTAGGGCAGTAGCCATAAACTATGAGGCCTCAAGATTAATTATGGAAAGTATCCCTATATGTGGAATACTGACAGCGTGAAGTATTTGGTGGTAATACTAACCTCAAATCTAGGAAGGTCCACCTATAAAGCCTATGATCATTTGTTTGCAGTGTGTAATAAATAAATGACCTTTTGGAGGATTTAGTAATAAATTTAGAGCAAAAAGTCCAAACACTCCAAATATTTTCCCCCTAAGTACTCTATCTTTCTCAAGCCACATTAATGCCCATCTCAAATTACTTATTTCAAAAAATACTATGACAGTAAATAGCTTTCTCTGGGGGCTGATATTCACAGAGTATCCTGGAGCAAGTTACTGCTATCCAATGATAAACGTGTTGGGGTTCCAGATCTCAAGTGCTATCTGGTAGTCATTGTTCTTAAATATTTTTATAACCTTAATAATCAGTTTCGATTGGTTTGGAAACCCCAGTTCTGTGGGTAAGTTAGAGGGCCTTTATTGTTTGATCTCTATTAAAAAATGCCTGCTAATCTTTTTCCTTCCAAGATAATGAACCACCATTGTAGGGAGGCATGATCTCTGTTTCACAAGTACAAGTTGTTAAGCTGGAAAACAGTTTCTTAGCCACGCAACTTTCTGGGCTTCTTCAATCCAAGATATATTGTGGCAAATTAAAAATTAATGCAAATTAACAATGGGAGGACATATGCATGGCTCCCAAGTATGCAACAAAGTCTAGAAGATTTAGGATTTTTGCTTGGAAGTGTTTGCATAGACACACTTAAACCCCAAGCAAACTCCAAAGAATTTTTCCTCAGGTAGAAGGAAAATGTTGAAGGTGCAATGGGGAAGAAAGGGGTAACTGAGAACATATGTTTTGGGAGTGTAATGAGTTGGCAGACTTCAAAAATTCCACTACAGAGTTCTCTGTCAGAAATATTGGGTGAACAAATGGGTGTAACTAAGGAAATGATTTTTTGAGCTGGGATACAAGATCTAAATTGCCTAGACAGGGTCTATATTACGTGACTGAATGCTTAGGTGAGTGAACACCTAAACATCAACCACATAATATCGATCCCCACAACAGTGAATGCTGCCTAGAAACGGAACTGTCAGCCACCAAAAAAAAAAAAAGTATACAGCCAAACTAAGTGGGGGGCTGTGCCCCCTACACCCCCCTAACTAAATATACCAACTCTGAGACTGCTCTACAGTGGAGAAAACAGCAAAACACAGAACGGCCAAGGGTAATTTTTCCCTGCGTTAATTTGGTCATTCGCTGTTTTTTGCCTTTGATATTATGTGGTCGATGTTTAGGTGTTTGCTCACCGAAGCATTTGACCACATAATACAGACCCCGTAGACATAGTAAGGCTTTGCTAAGTTTAATTCTGGTGGCTGCCAAAAAAACCCCAATTACTAGGAATTAGGAAATGAAAATGAAAGTGTAAACCGACTGTATTTGAATAACTGAATACTGTAACAGAGATAAAGGAACTGAAAGTGGGAAAATGGTAAGAGCAAGTCACACAGAATCAAAGGAAATTGTAGAAAACATTACATAGGAAAAAAAGGAAATTGTGGGAACAATAGATACAGAATAATGTTTTGGATGAGTCATATTTAAGGGAAGGCAGGAATTGAGTATTTTATGCAATAAAACAGCATATGTGACGTATAACATTTGTGACCAGGAACATATTAATATGGTTTGTTTTCTTTAAAATAAATGTGTATTTACCAATGTCTTAAGGGATAATTCAGTTTGTTTATCTTTTCGGCTTTTCCTGGTTAGGGGTCGCCACAGCGGAAATCTGGTCCACTAATGACTGCCAATAGATGTTTATGGTGCCGAGTTGCCAGCCTGATGCCCAACCTTCAATGAAGGCACACCCATTCACGCATGTCTTTCGGAGGCCACTCTACCGCAGGGAGGACATGCAGACTCCACACAGAAGGCACTCCTCGCACTCCAGCCGAGAATTGAACGGGAGAACCTCTTGCTGTGAGGCAACAATGCTACCACTGCACCACCGCGGATCATTAAACTGCTAAAAAATTTGTGCAAATTTACCTACTGGTAACAGTTAATTGAACATACTTTTACTACAAGTTGGGATTCAGGTAGTTGTAAGTTTGATGTAATTTCAGAAATATGTTTTTTTTTTTTTAACAAAAGCATAAAAACAGAGGTGTAAACACTTAAAATACTAAAAATAATTCAAGACCAGGAACCCTCCCTTGACTTGTTTAATGGGGGATTGCATTCTGATGAGGTATGATTTCAGTTGTATTTACTGTCAGCCTCTAAGAAATCACTTCATTGAGGTGGACAAGTTTAGAAGTACATGGGAGAGGAGTCTGGGAAAATCATTCAGCAATTTAATATGGCAATTAAAAATGCTGATTACAATATATGCAGCAATTACTCAAAAATACAGGCTTTTCAGGTGGCAGATTTGCATAACTATTTCTACACAACTAGTATGTTGTTTCAAATGTATCACCAGGCAGATGGGTAATGTTAGAGGTATAAAGTTAATTCTTTTTAGTAGACTGGTTGTGCATTTGTTAAACTCAGTGATATGGAAACTGTCAAGTTGAGGTGATAAGTTTTTTTTAGATCAAATGAGGCCAGATGTTAAACTTCATGAATCGCTGCTGTTAATTTCAGCTAATAAATTAATTTAAAGGCCCTTAAAAACTGGCTATAAGCATTACTGCTATTAGTATATAAAAGGTATATAACAAAAAAGTGGAAGACACAGACCCACCAGTTATTAGTGAATTAGTCTCACAGATAAATGAGCTTTGGAAGCTATAAATGGCAGCTACTGATATTCAGGTGAGGAAAAACATTACATTTCAAGTGGTCGAAATAGGAAAAGTGCATCACAAATCATCCTTAATTAAAGCATGTTGGACATTTTAAAGAGGATGACTGGAAGTTGGTGGGAACGTTGGCCTCCACACTCAAACTTAATTGAAGGCATTATGGATACTCTATCTATGGCAGTATGCAGTCTATGGCATATTACAGGTGATAATTTATGTTGCATTGTTAATAACGGTTTGCTGTATTAAAAAAAAAAACAAATAGAGCTTAAAGAATACCTGATCACTTATACTATCGCATGGGTGAAGCTTGCTGTTCCAGTCAGCTGTCTCCTGGTCATATGGCTTTTTTTAACCTATAAAAAGATTCATTTTTTTTTTAAAGATCAGTTAGCACCCCCCCCCCTCCAAACCATGACATCCCCCCTTCTAACACTGCACAAGATGCTAGGGCTAAGCAATACAAAATAGCAAGAAACATTTCCAAATCTGCAAGAAGGAAATACTGGTGATAGATTTTAGATCTGCACTTGGAGGAAGAGAGGTTTCACATCTATTGAGGTCCTGCAGCAAAGAGAAGGAGGAGTGTAGTGTCATCTACAGGTTCGTACTCATTCAGATGGATAATCCAGCAAGTTACATCAGACATCCTTAGCACAATTAGCTGCAGTTTCTCTTTCAGATGTTATTCAAAACTGAGCAACTGCCTTTCATATACAGCAACTTTTAGAAAGCATGTTAAAATTCTCAGGAAAGGGCAATTTATCTTTGATTTTACTCTTATGCAAGTGAATGTTTTAATCATTTAGCGTTAGATACCATTCCCCACACCACATACATATGTATATATACATATACATACGCACACACACACACACACACAGACACACACAGACACACACAGACACACACACACACAGACACACACAGACACACAGACACACAGACACACACACACACAGGCCAAGACTGCATACTCATCAACCACTGATGGAGCAGCCTTTCAAGATGCGGTCCTGGGATTTAGGAATGCATAACTATCTCTAAATAAGCCGGATATTGATTTGTGACAGCAAGTAAGGCCAGATCTATGTCACAAATGCAACATTATGAATCTTTTGTATTTCTGTCTGTCTAAAAAAAATCGTACAGTTCTAAGGACTTGGAAATCACACGACCCAATTTTTACAGTGTGTGTGTGTACTCATGTGTGTGAGTGCATGCATGTGAAAAGGACTGGGCAAAATCAGCAAAGGTACTTAAAAACATGTATGTTAACAGGATGCTCCCATAAGCATCATCAGATAAGCAGTTCCTACAAGAAGAGATTTATAAAGATTGAAAATGTTTTAGACTAAGCTTCTTTGAATAAGATGTGGGAAAATGTATAGTATTACAATCTAAAGGATAGTATTATCTGTAGTTACCTGAAATGTGTCTGTCAGTTGCAATACACGTGACACATGCAGTACATATCTAGGAGTAGGACACAAAATGCACTGCTTGTACTGTTACTGTACCACTTCTACAGAGGAATGTATTAAATATGAAAAGGGACAATCAAGATGGCAATTCGCTTAATAATATCTTGGAATGGAGCAATGAACACAGATTACTTTGTCTTTTTCATAATTTTTCTTTTTAGATATGCATTACTGCCCTGTGCATCTGTAATTACTTTCCTCAAGTGGCCATGGGCAGAAAAAACTGAAGAAGCAATGCTAGTTATACAATATATGAGGTCCTGAGCCAAAACAGGAAATGCAAACAAGTGTGTTAAAGAAGTAAAAGCTTTCCGAAGTTATGTAGCTGGCAACTAGAGTTTCACACAAGAGATGAGAACAGATGAAATGGATATTCCTGAAGCAAGATCATCAGTTTCCTAGCAACATCATATCTGGGTCACTATCTAGTTTGCTAATCAAGCTATGTATTGAATGCTCTACAAATACCTCTCATTTCCCAGATATGTTGCTTTCATGTACTACAAAGTCTCACTATCACTACCAATCTGACAGATCATTCAAAGTATAATTACACCTACCTTAAACATCCTTGCTTACTAACTGCATCTTTCAATGAAACTGGTACATTTACACCAACAGATCTACAAGCTGCACTTCTATATGCTTTGATGCCCCAAGTATTACTGATGTGGTAGTGAAGAGAGTGAGCGGAATTCCTTTTTAGCCTACTGTTATCTTCTTGTTACTACTTCTCCCTTCATTTACCCCATCTAGTGTGCCTATTTGTCTATGGTGCAGCATATTTTTTCTGTTTCATCTTCTTCCACAATAACTTCAAACTCTGTAACTTCATTCTTTCTTCTGATTTCTCCTTTCTGCTTTCCAATTATACTATATTGACTCTCTGTTAATATCTTCCTCATGTGACATATAGCAATCAGTTCTGTACTCTCATCATATTATAATTATTTAATTTTTCGTTGTCCAGGTCAGCATGGTAGGCATCACCTATTGTCAGGGCAGTTCCAGTATTCATACTGACTAAGGATTAGTCTGGTCGAGATAATAACAAAATTTTGTACGATATTTCGTAACATGTGTATCTGAAAGTGTAACAAAGTATGCTGAATCTTGAAATGTAACTGGCTGATATAAATTCTAATAAAAGCCTCTCACCCTTCAGGAATAGGTGCCATGGGATCTTTTACATCCACCTGAACCAGCATCAACTCCAACAAAAGAGACCTCACTTAACCTGTTAAATAATTTTATTTCTATATACTGACTTCTCAGTGTCTATATCCCTAACGACAAAAAGTCATACTACTATATTCTAATTATATACTTGTTTTATAAAAATGTGACATTCCAAGAAATGGAAATGTTTTCTTCCCTTCCTGAAGCGTCATTGTTTTACAATTAAATTTCCACTTATACTCCTCATGTTAAAGTTACAAGTGATTTACCAAAAGTGAAGATTATATTGTGGTGTTTGATTTTTTTTTAGTTTCACAGTTTACTCAGTTTGTCTCCACGACTACATCTGCAAAATGATGTAATGTAAGGTATTGGGCAATTATTTACATACAACTGCAAAACATTTTGCATCAACAAAAAGAGCTTACTTCTTTAGAAGAGCAGATTCATTCTTATATAGTGGTTTCAGTAATAAAGCATCACATGCTCATTATAAATTTAAGGTTTTCCATCTGCAGACGCTAGTTGACAATCTGTCCTAGGATGTGAGAAATTCCTGCTGATGCTTTCAGCATGGAAATACAGTAACCTATAGATTAACTTAAGTAGTATTATGGTTTCTGTTTTCATGGTTTCATGGCAGGGATTTTCAGCTCCAAAAAAATTTCACACATTATTTACATCAAAAACTGCATAATTTGGTAGAGCATATGTAAGGAAGGTATATCCAACTTCAAGAGTTTGTTACTTCTACTTTCTTCAGAACATGACCAACACTTCTTCCTAAATCCAAATTCACAAGACCTTACTAACATCTGCAATTAAGAGATCAAGCACGACTCATGTCATGTTCATGTCTTCTATTTTTCTGAGCATAGCTTCCACATGTCCTGCAGCCTGACTCAAAATTTCCTAATGGAATGCTGAGTACACACTGAGGCTCAATAATTAATTGTAGTTTATGCCACTTAAAAGACCCCCAGAACAAATAAAACAAAATAAAACCAAAATAAAAATGCTGAAATCCACAAATAAAAGTTAAAGTATTTTCTGTGGGGAGACGAGCTCTGCCCCTTTATGTGTGAAATGCTTTGCCTCTAATCCCATGCAAGCGTAGAATACATCAGTCTGTGGACATCACTGATAATGTTCTGGCAAAAAAAAAAAAATACATTGGAAGCCGCTCAGTGTAGGGTATAGGACACAAACAGTCATATAGAACAGATGCATATCCATTGCCCAAAACAGATAAAGCTTTAGAGAAAATGGGGGAGGCAGAGTATCTGACTATTACTGATGTAAGCAAGAGTTACTGGCAGGTACACTGTGAGAGCTCGGCATTTGTTAGCCCATCTGGATTCTAAGAAGTCACTAAACTACCATTTGGGATAAAGAGTACCACAACAGCTTTCCAGAAGTTTGTGAATCATATCCTATGCTCTTGCTTACACAGATACTTATATTTTAGTCAGTCCTTGCAGGAATATATCCAACTTGTAAGAAAGGTACTATAATGACTATCAGGGCAAATGCCATGTAAAGAGGGTAGAAGTGCCATACTTTGGCTGTCAGGTAGATTCTGTCAAAGCCTACTAAAGATGTGGCTATGTATGGCCTGCCCTGTTTAACAAAAAGCAGGAAAGGATATTTCTTGGGACAATGGAGCACTACAGAAAGTTTGTGTCTCATTACAGTACTGGAACCAGTTTTCACACACAGCTTATCCAAAGAAATGGCCAGGGAATTTTTTTTGTATAAACAAAACACTACTATAAAACAAAAATGTGACAGGGATCTAGGTGCTTTAGTTGATAGCTCTTTTGACTATCATATGACATCAGTTGTCAGTAGGCCAGTTATCAAATACAATGCCCCCTTGGTATTTATCTCAAAAAGCGTAGCAAACCATTGAAAAAATCCTCAAAAGTTCTTAGCCTTCGAGGATTCCAGGCCTAAAGTCCCTGAGCTACCAAGAGAGATTGGAATATCTTGCTCCTTACTGTGTGTCTTAGACTTTTGATGGGAGATCTCTTTCTCACGTACCACATAATAAAAAAAAAATTGTCCTTGATCTCCATGTGTCCAATATCTCTACCAAAACTAGAACCAGGGACATAAATCTTCCCCTATGGAAAAATAAAATATGGTGGAGGAACAGCTTTATAACCCAGTACTTCCTAAATCTCTGGAATAAACTTCCACTGCATGTTAGGCAATGATGCATTCTACCTTCCTTTAATCATAACCTAGATGACTGGATGGGTATCGACTGGTACGGCCCTCCTGCAGAAAGGAGGTGTAGACTGAGGGGGAGTACTTGCAAGGTGTGAATGATCATATGACTCAGAGGCCTTGGAATATCTATGACTCTTATCAATCCACACTCCAGCTTGTGATCAGGCACTACAGAAACTCAAGCATCTCATGAATCCCTGTACTAACTAGTCCTGATTATAGCCAGTAGTTTTTCATTCAAGTAGATTATCCTTATCAAGGATTGGAGAACATACTCAGGCAGATTTCTTCAAAATGAGATCATCACCCAGGAGTATACCTTAGTTGTAGACTTCAGCTAAGGGCAGAATCATATGCAACTGTACAAAAGGAATGTTTGTGAATATTACGAGCTCCCTAAATACTAAATTCTAGCTCTATCATAAGATATTCACAGTAGTGACTTATCTTAGTCAAGAAGAAGTGTAGACCACAGCAGAGACCACCAGCCACAGAATATCTTCAGTAAAGAGTCTTTATTAGAGTAGAAAACAGTAGCTGTGAAAAACTAGCACAGCGCAAAAAAACAAGCTTTAGCCTGGCCTGGCTGTTTTAAGAAGTTGTATGCATGAATGAATTTAACCCATTTTAATGGACTTACAGTTCACTGACTTACATCCTAAAATTTTAATTAATTAAAATTAATTAATCAAAATAAAATAAAATAAAATAAGAATATAAATAAAACCACATAAGCAACCTTAGTATCACACATAAGCAGCCCAAAAACCCTACCTATACAATACCTATACTTGATTAAAACCCTAGAGATATTAATAATACATTATATATCAATATATAATATTCTAAAAAAACATATAAATACAATAAAAAATTGACAAAAAATATATATCTAAAAAATCTAAAATTCCACTAACCAAAAAAATGTACCAATAAACCTTAAAAATGCACCTTTATAAAATAATTTTTTACAATATATATTTATATTATTGTATTTAATGTATTTTTATAACGTATATATTAATATTTAATATATATAACTATTTATATTGGTTTTTAAGGTTGCTATAAAATTTTTTTTTAAGGTTGCTTTAATTTTAAGTTTTAATATGCAACTAATTAATTTAATTTTATATTTAATTTATTTATAACGGGGATGACTACTGAATAGTATAAATGTGTTAAGTTTCCTGATGTAAGTATAAATGGGTTAAAGTTTCTCAGCTTATACATCTTGCCGCTTTTTTTTATGCAATAGTGCGCTGCTTTATTTTAATTTGGTCCTGCTAGTTACTGTGTACTGTACTATCTAATGTTGACTCTTCTCTGTTGTTTTCTCGTATCTGGTCTTACAATGGTTACACAGAGCCAGTAAGCAAAACAGCAAGTTTCTTTGATGCAGTTGGGGGACTGCAAACCAGTAATTTAACTAGCCAGTACAGGATTGCTGTCAACACCACAGACACAGAATGCCTACCTAGGCAACAAATCATGTTGTTTGACTTCTGAGATAAACCTACCTCTAGGCTAAGTTCTTAAACAGTTTTTCAATAAAACTTGCTAAAGTCTGGGAAATGGCACAAATGACAAAAGCTGTAATAAGGTAGAAAAAAATATTAGCTGTACTTTCAGAAGGGAAATGCAGAAGATGCTGTACTGAAATAAGATAAATGCAACAGCTTTAAAAAAAATTAAAATAAAAAATTGTACTGTATCTGCTATTTTAAAACATATTTATTTAGTGAACATTTGTTTACTGGGAAAGTCCGACCGGGACAGAGCCCATTTTCAGTGAAGGCCCAGGGAGAAACACTCCAGATACATGTCTTTGGAATTTGGGAGGAAACCGGAGCACCCGGAGGAAACCCACACAAACACAGGGAGGACATGCAGACTCCACACAGAAGGCACCCAAGCCAAGAATTGAACTGGAGAACCTCTTGCTGTGAGGTGACAACGCTAACCATTGCATCACTGCACCGCCCATAAATACGTAAATTTTATCAATAGTATGAGGAACTGTACAATAAAATGTACATTTACTACTGGAAAAATGAACTTCAGCATGAAAGTGAAATTAAGACTGCTGTGTACAGATCAACAGTCTTTGATGCTACTTTAGGTCAAATTATATAACCTTGTTTGGAACTCCCTCCCACCCAAGTAACTAAGAAAACAAACAAACAAACAAAAAAGCATCTTCCAAATTTCAAAACTGAAACCTGTGACTGGGGCTGACATAAATAGAGAGAGAGAGAGGCAGAGAGTGAGAGAGAGACAGAAAGAGAGACTGTTAGTTTACAACTGCCCAAATTTCTGCTGGAGCATACATAGCGACAGCTGCCTGCAAAAACATTAAAGATTCTATTCTGATATTGAAAGCTAATGACAGATAAGACATTATATTTTTAGCTAAAACTAGTTACAGTCTAAGACCAGCTGCTTGTCACAGTTTGTTGAGCATCATCTACCTGTTCAGAACTTTTATTTTTAATTTCTTGGGAAAGATTATTCATGTTTGTATATTTACTTTTCAAGTGAAATATTTTAAGTTAAGAATTATTAATATTCAATTTAAATGCCTGCAACTACTGATTTATTTAGGAGTGTAAAACTATGTACACTGGCTTGGTACTATTAATTGTTTGGAATCTGCCTAGTGAAAAGTGACTGTCCAGAGCTAAATGTTAGCAGTGAAATATTCAAAGGTAATCTTATTTTTAGGTGTTAACATTAATATGTAGTTTTGGTCATGCCAGAACAGTCTGGCTAGTGGTGGCAGTAACAAACTGGAGAAGAAGGTGTTGGTATTCAGAAGGTATCATTCACCCACTTTTCTGGAAAACAGTGTGTGCATTTGTGTGCAAGGTAATTATGGACAGGTTTCAATTATTGCTGGCTGAAATCCTGTGGAGCCAGGAATTATAACGCTGATCTGTAGCAGCACATGTACAGTTTATCCGAGTGTGACAGATATCAGCTATTACACAATGCAGCAATGTGTGTTTACCATGCTGTCCTAAAGCCAGCTGATCCTATCATATTAACTGGCTTGAAGCAGTGTGGCTCAAGAGACCATAGCCCTAGTCATTCCATATTATCTGGTAGTAGCAGGTGGAATTTATATGCCCATATGTCACACATGCTACAATGATAAATAGGTACAAAGATATTCCATTCTTGAAAACCTTTGCAATTAATGATGCAGGCATTAGCAGGCCTTGGCAAATACAACCTTCCCAAGCTACATGGCACCCTCTCCCTTCCTGAATTCCAGACAGCAGTGCGGAAGGGATATTCTTGGATACCCTGAATAATAGGTTTACTGTAGTGATATTCCCTCTGTGACAACACAGAAGCATCTATGGTGACTGTGGCTTAAGTCTGTACATGGAATAAGCTCCTTTAATATAGGTTGGAGTGGTCCAACCAGTAATGCTGTTGCTTGACAGGCATTGGGAATTTGAACTAGATAGAAAAAAAAATGACTGAGATGTTGAAACTGCAGGATGTGAAATAGCCACTAAATGAGATGTGTGATATCTGACATGAGAATATAAAAATGGAGGCTGCTATAAGGCCTAAGAATTTCAGAAAAGTCTCTCATGGACTGGACTGTGACAACTAAAATGAAGCAGTTACTTACTGATAACACAGCATATTGTCCTGGAGCAAAAAGTCTCAAATTACTACACAGCCCAAGTACAAGCTGAAAAGGTAAGAGACTGAAGAGAAATAACTGGGACATTGTAAGGTTCTCCACTTTTCAAAAAAAAGTGAATAGTCTGAGCAGATGCTCTCTCTTGCACACCAGATGTACCCAAAATGGTGTAGTGAGGGGCTGGAATGATCATGGTTCTCTTAGCCCCTACACTGATGTTCTTCTGACAAACTCCCAACGGCTGATGTGAGATCAAGGAGAATGCCATGAAGTAGTAATGATTGTTTTCTGATGTGGAAGCTCAGAAGCCTAGACACCATCTCTTCTGCTGCAGACGTAGGGGCTTAAAGGCCCAAACAGCACATTCAGTCTTCTTCTGCAGGCTGGAAATTGCTGAAGGACTGGCTGTATATAACTATTCAAAATGTTTCTAGGTGTACTACTTTTAACTTAATGAGATCTAAAGTGGGATTAAAATGTTCTGTTTTCTTTGGCACAAAAAGAAAAATAAACTTCAGCAATATCCTAAGCATCTCAGGTTTGGTATCATCTCTTGACTGCCTGTTTTGAGATTTAAGATATTATTCTTTTATGCTTGCTTTTTGATGGGGGCAGGAGATTTGGCAAGGGGAGTAATGGGATGTACAAAGAACCGAGAGAAAGAGTATTCTACATAATGTGGATATTTCACCTTTTTTTTCACTGGAAATTATCATTCAGGAGCCTAAAAGAGGAGAGAATTGACCCCTGCCTTTCTCCAGAATGGGATTACTGTGCAAGGTTACAGGACTGCTGCTCACCACTTTGTGGCATTTTGGTGAATGCACAAGATCATCAGCTTCTGAGTCTATGATCCTCCTGGAAAACAGACTGAGGGGACTGTTTTTCTAACATTCTCCTGTATTTGTTGCACTGAAAGTCTGGCATTCTTCCATATTAAGTTACTAGGAGACTTCTGTTCCAAACAGAAAAAGGTCCTTTGAAAAAGGAATCTAGCAAAAGTCATCTTGATATCCAAAATGAATTCATTCATAGCGAAGAGTGCTGGTGTATAGAAATTCCAGGATCCTGCTGCACTGGAAGCAACTTCTGCCATACTTTAAAGAACACTTACCATAAGAATTTCTAAATTAGATGCAACAGTACCTTAGGTCCTTACGTCTTCTTTTCTTTCAATGGGCTCTGATGGCTCAGCTCTCACAGGCTATACTTTTTCTACCATGTTTCTCTGGAAATGCACAATATGGGGCAGGTAGTTCAACAAATTCCGAAATATCATGGTAGGCATAAGTTTTCCAAATCTACCAATTGCTCTGGACTATTGAATGTTCCCCGTTTCAAATTACAGAAATGTACCCATACCTGTATTCTCCTGTTATAGCTCGTTTTCAAATCATTCATGTGAGGTTTATAAACTCATAGATGCGTCTCTCTCTAATGCACACACTACCACTGTTACACATGCTAAAAGACAGAGGGATTGTCTCAGACTGCTTTCAGTAGACAGTAATTCCTTTGGTAAACCCCATGACACACAGCTTCACTACACATTATTACACTCCGGTACTCTACACACAACTCCTGTCCACCTCAACAACATTTTCTTTATAGATACTTAACTCAGTCCTTAACTACTCATCCACAGCACATTTCTAGTCCTAAACCACACTCCATCACTTACCTTTTATTCCTGTCATCGCTACTTCATACATTTCCACTTTTCAGTCATTAACCATCTGTCTTCCAGTTATAAATCACACCACAAGACTAAACATTTATAGGATAATCACCTTGGTTTTACACGTACTTAACTTCCCTCTTCTTCTCCTCAACCTTTACCACCTACCTTTATCACCTTTCGCCTCCTTCTAAGTCGCATCTCATTACTTAACACTTAGTGCTATTGCCTTTGAAAAAAGCACTGCTGTTGTTTCACACACTTCTGTTCTGCAGACAAACACAACATATGATAATGCTGGTTATAGGACTTCCAACACTACTACATACTACTGGCATTACATTACCCTATCTACATCAAGTCTGCCACATCCTCCCACACTAACTATCTGAATCTACAACACAATTCCCCATTCATCCCTACTCTTCCCACCTGGAAGTCAATCAACACCTTACATGGGGTCCCATCAACTAGATTCTGTCATCTCAAAACCATCAAACGTCTGACTTGCCTAATCTTTTCACGCTACATATTCCTTTAACTGGTCTTCAGGCTTGAGACACAACTAAACCCTAGCTCCAACACAACAACTAACTCAACCTCCAACTACTCTCTGCTCTCCAAAGGACTTCAGTATCCTACCTATCTGTAACCTGATCAATAAATGGTTCCAACTCAAACTTTGGACCATAACAGAGACATAGTTGACAAGGGATTCTCTTATACCAAATACCATTCAAGAAAAATATTACAGACAACAGGATCTGTAATAAAATAGGGAGAGGACTAGCTATCTTTACAGAAAATGCATCTCCACCCAAAATGCAGTGCCAAGGCCACTGTAATCTGCGATAAGGATCCAAACTGAATACTAGAGGTTTTACTATGAAAGCATACAGAATTATGTATTCCACTTCTAGACATCTCTACCCCCTTCTCTACTATCACTCAAAGTATCATAAATCAACTGTATAGACTGACAGAGGGTACAAGGCGTAACATACACACAGCAATTCATCACTCTTGTTATACAACTCTCACTCATATTCCCAATAAATTAAAATCACTTCATATATTCAATTGAGCATGCCTTCTCAGCTGAGCTCCAAACATACTGACCAGAGTTTACTGTACATTTTAGATCCCATTTCATCTTTATCCATCTTCTTTAATATGTTATCTCCAGGACAAGATAAGTAATATCTTCTTAGAAAAGTATTCATTAGAAGCAATACTACGCTATGGTTAATGACCGCAAAATGCAAATCAAATTAAGAGACTAAAGATAATGGAAATCTGACTTATGAAATGAAACCTACTATAGTAACAGTCAAAAAAGTAAGTCAGAATGCAAACCAACAAACAAAAGTCTACTTAAATTAAGGAGTAGCAGCAAGCACATTTTGGACAACTCAAGCATTTCTGACATACAGATAAAAATATGTAGAAAAGACTGTGACATGTAAATCTAGTCTGACATGCAGTTAGGAGCACTGCAACCACCAAAAATATTCTCAAATCATTGTAGGCAGAAATTTTAGCAAAGACCAGCTGAACAATATCTAAGCTTATATAGTACGACCCCACCACCACCACCCAGAATCCAATTCACTTACATTCAACAACAGTCTACTTACTGCAAGTGATATCCTCCACTCCTTTATATACAGTAAGTACTTGCAATACCCCCACCCCTTTTCTACTCTTAGTCACCAAACATGAGGTAATCAATATATAAATCTGACTCTAGCTGCAGGCCTGAATTCCATATTTGACAACCTAAGTTTGTAAAACTGAAAAGGGATATTATCTGTAAACTTCATGCTTTTATATACAGTCTTCCACTTAGCACTGGCACCATTCCATGTAGTATCAAGCATGAGCTGATAATTCCCCAGCCTAAAATCTCCACCTCCTTGTTTACACCTGACTTTTGCCAAACTGCTAATCTATGCTCTTTGGCCAAAAACTCTTGAAATAATAATCTATGATCAAATATCAGAATATATCAACAAATATGACATTCTGATACACAAAACATGGCTTCCATCCTAACAACAGCATAATAAGTGCATTATGTTCTCATACCAACCAAATAAATAATAATGTGGACAAGGGTTTGTGGATATGCCACATGCACGAAACATGCATTTGTTGCTGTGGATCACACCATGCAACCACAAAATGTTTCCTTACACATTTTTTCCAGTTATGTAAAACATGGTTCAAAAATTACCTCACTTGAAGAACATTAAGACTGATCTGTATTGACTCACAATCAGAGTCATGTATTATTGTATCAGAAGTTCCTCAAGTATCTGTACTGCACCCTTTCTTGAGAAAGATCTCTCAGAACATTTCTCAATGAACTGCCTGTTTTATGCAGAAAATATAAGCATTACCAAATCAGGAACAAACTCCATCATCTGGGCTCTGCAAGATGATGTCAGTCTTCTATGGAATTTGTTAACAGCCAACAAATTGATAATAAATGCATCTAAAGCTAATGCAGTGCTGCTCAGCACAAGAAAATACCTAAAATAAGCGCTCAATGTTACTGTCAAAAATTATGTTGGCCTACCCGTGTCTGTAATCACTTCCCGGAGACACCTAGACATTACCTTGTTCAGACATTTGTCTTTCATCAATCATACAGAATAAATACTGCATAAAATGTTAGCACAGCTTAAAATCTTTTACAAGACATTCGATCTTCTTACTACAAAAGCGAGACAAACCGTTGCACATAACATACCAATTTCTAGACCTGAATATGTGCTTACTATCACAACCTTGCTCTCCACACAGATCATCATCATCATCATCATCAACCTCCTTTTTTCTCATTTTCTTCATGGGGTTGGAATGTCGTGCAACTGTTATCATCCCTCTCTCAATTGTCTCATGTTCGACAGTCATGTTTGACTGTCACAGGTCTTCTCTTATGCAATCCATTCATCTCTTTATGGGATATCACGGTTTCCTCTTGCCTTCTTCCTGCTCTCTTCACAGATACTTAGATACATTCATCTACCAAGCAAGATTTAACATCAGTACTCCACTCTAGGCAAATACAACTAAAGTACAGTTGGGTACCTACCATAAATGTAGATGTTCGAGTGTATTCACTGGTGCAGTCATTACAATTGGGTTATCCTGCTGGCAGGCTACCCGCAGTCGGCCTGAGTTCCAAAGTCTAGGTTCGGCGTCGGTTGCTGTCGCCTCCTCCCTGACGTCAGTGCGCCCAGGGGTATAAAAGATGCAGCCGATGCCATTTTCTTCAGTTTTTTCTTGCCCCAGATGTCAGGTGCCCCTAAAATGGTAGGCTAAATTATGCCAATAAGCATGCATGCACAAAAAACAATTTTTCCTTCATCTACAAGCAAATACACCACATATGTTGTATAGAATAGAGAAGTACAGATAAGTCCCAACAAAGAAAAAGGGGGATGGTGGGAGGGTAACCTGGACTGCAACAGTGAATACACTCGAACATCTACATTTATGGTAGGTACACAACTGTACTATGTTCATCATGTTTCACTGTTTCAGTCATTACAATTGGGTCGAATCCCAAAGCTAAGGTTGGGAGGCTGGTGCTAAATAGGATTAGGAGAGGCAATCAGGCCCTGCAGAACTGCAGTGGCAAAGCCTGCCCTGGATTTAGAGTAGAGAGGTAAGTGATAGTCCCTGAACTCCAAGTTGCAGCCTCTAAGATGTCTTTGGTTGGTACTCCTCTGAGGAAGGCTGCTGAAGTGGCTGCTGCTCTGGTTGAATGTGGCCTAATGCCCTTAGGCACTGATTTGCCATGTTGTGAATAGCAGAAAAGAATGCAGTGGCCTATCCATTTTGAAATAGTCTGCTTTGAGATAGGCTTTCCTTGTGATCCTGCAGCATATGCCACTAGAAGTTGTTCAGTCTTTCTAAAAGCTTTGGTTCTGTCCAAGTAGAAGCGTAGCTGCCTGTGAATGTCCAAAGAATGCAGACTTCTCTCACCCTTATTCTGTGGGTTTGGATAAAAGGTAGGCAAATGAATTGTTTGGTTAAGGGCCACACTGGACACTACCTTAGGCATAAATGCAGGGTTTGTCCTTAGAGAAACCCTGTCAGGATGGAAAATGATAAAAGGTTCCACAGCCATGAGTGTCTGTAACTCTGAGACTCATCTAGCAGAGGTTATTGCTAGGAGCAGAGCTGTTTTCCAGGATAAGAATTTTATATCAGCTGCAGAGGCTAGCTCAAACAGAGGCAGTGTGATTTTTTCCAAGACATAGTTAAGGTCCCATACAGGTATTGGTGCTCTCCTTGGAGGTCTTATGTTTTTGGCCCCTCTGAGGTACTGCCTTAGTAATGGATGAGAAAAAATAGGTGGTTCTGTATTGTAATGAGCTGAAATGGCAGAGGCATGAATTTTAATTGATGAAAAGGAAAGGCCTTTATCAAGCATCTCAGTTAAGTATTGCAAAATCTGAGGAATATTTGGAACAGTTGTGTCAATACCTTGTGCCTGGTTCCAAGCACAGAATCTCTTCCATTTGTCTACATAAGATTTTCTGGTGCTAGGCCTCCTGGCCTCCAAAATAACATCCATCACTGCTTTAGAGAGAGGTGTGTCTTAAATGGCTACATTATCCACCATGCTGCCAGGTTTAAGGTCCTGAGTTGGCTGTGCAGTATCTGACTGTCTTGTTGGGTTAATAAGTGAGGAATATGAGGTAATGTCCAAGCTGTGCATTGAGACAAGCTCTTAAGGATTGGGTACCAGTGCTGGCGGGGCCAGTCTGGGGCAATCAGTATCATTTTTGGTTTCTCTTGTCTGACCTTGAGGAGTACCTTGGGAAGGAGAGGCAGAGGAGGAAAAGCATATACTGTTAGATTTTTCCATCTGAAAGATACAGCATCCACTTTCCATGCTTGCTTGTGATAAGTCCTTGTGCAGAATCTCTGTAATTGGTAGTTGTAAAGGGAGGCAAATAGGTCTATGTCCGGGCATCCCCAGGTCCTTGTTATCATGCTGAACACTTGTGGATCCAATTTCCACTCATGGGGATCCATTAGGTTTCTGCTTAGTTCGTCTGCCAGAGTATTTGTCCTTCCTGGCAGTTACTGTGCTTGCAGATGTACTTGGAAAGTCAATGCTGTGTGCCACAAGTTCATGGCTAGCCTGCAGAGGGAGTAGGAATGTGTGCCTTCCTGCTTGTTTATGTACCACATGACTGTAGTATTGTCCGTCTTTATCAGTAGTTGTCCTGGATGAAAGCTGTCAGGGCATTCTGAACAGCTAGCATCTCTTTTTGATTGATATGTAGATGCATTTGACTTGCGGACCATGTGCCCTGAGTACATCTTCCTGTCATACGGGCCCCCTAGGCATAATCTGATGCATCTGTTGTCAATGTCTGCCTGGCTGTGGGTAAGGTGAATGGCTGTCCCGTGTTGTGGTGACAGGCTTTTGCCCACCATCAAAACTCCTGTTGCAGGCAGGTAATGAGGGCAATTATTGTTTCCAGGCTGTGGCAATGTTGAGTCCAAACACATTTTAGATACCATTGAAGTTTCCTCATATGCAGTCTTGCATACGGAATTAGCAGAATGTAGGATGCCATGAACCCACAGATAACTGGGTCTTTGTTGCCAACATTTTGAAATAAGTAGTCAGTTTGTCTGACGTGAGATAAGCCATCTGGGCAGTTGTATTTAAGCTTGCACCCAGGAATATTATCTCTTGAGAGGGTCATTTGTTTTTGATTTTTTTTCGTTTACTGTACCCTAGACTTGATAGTAATCTTTTACGCACGATTTGTCTGCAAAATGCAATTATTGGTGCCAGCATTTTTGTGAGAGACCCTGGTAGATAGATAAAAGCAAAAGGAGTGCAGAGAATTGGTAGTTTGAGCCCGCTATAAATCTGAGGTATAGGTCTGCATGACAAGTCACAAGCCAAACCTTCTGCCCAGCATGGGCAGAGCTACTGCAACATTTTGAACTGGTCTCCAGGCTTTGTCCTTTCAGGGCACCAAGAATAGCCTTGAGTAGAATCCAGTCTGCTCTTGCTGTGGTACTAGCTGAATGGCTCTCATGTCCATGAGGATGAAACTTGTGTTTTTGTGCCTGCCCCATTTTATGTGTGATTCTGGCTGGTACGTTTGGCCTTGGCAGGGTGTGTGAGGTGTGAAGTGAGCCTGCTACGTAGATATTTAAGACCATTTTGTCTGGGTGATCATGTGGTGATTTTGAAAAAAAGTGCTAAGTTTTTTCCCCCCCCCCAGAAGATAGATAAGTGTGTGGCTGGCTGGAGAGAGAAAGAGACTGTTTCCTGTATGTGTCATGTTTTTTTTTTTCCTTTTCCTTTTTGGAGGTAGAAGCACCCTTATTGTTAGGGCCTCCTGTATGATTGGGGTTGCTTGGGGTCTGGAGGGCTCCTCTCTGTATCTGTCTGGGCCTGTCTGACACTGGAAAGGACCACCTTCCTCACAATTTGGGGTTCTGTACCAATTTGGGATCCTTGATGTACCAGTAAGATTTATTTGAATAGCTTTGATTTTTTATTCTTTTCTTCCATTTTTCTTCAACACCAACCATGCTTTAAATGCAAATAAGGTATCATATCTTGTTATGGAGCATTAATAGGCAGATTTTAACATGATCAGGCAGATTCTGTTCCTTTAACCAAGACCTGTCCTAATGACAGAACAGGAGCCTGCAGAGAATCAAAACAACATATGAAACTGGCAATTTAAAGCTCTTACAGCCAAGGTAGAAGAAGTAAAAATCTTTTTCCCCATCTGTCCAGGGGCCCTGAAACCCTCTCAGAGGGGATAGGGGTTTTTTGCAGGAAGCCTTGACCACTTTTTTGGGACCCTGAGAGAGAGTTTTCATCAGCAGGGTTTTTATAAAGAAATTTATGCTAATCAGAAACCCTGTAGTATCTGTTCTCTGGTAAGAAAGAGAGGTCGACGCAAGGGTCTGTGCTGAGGTATAAAAAGGAGTCTCGGTCTTTTCTTGGATTCTGTAGTAATCTTGGCTCTCCCAGTGGAAATTCTCTCTCATAGTAGGCAGGGTCTCCAAACAGATATCAGGAGGAGGAGAGGCTGGAGGATATATATCAGCATCAGAATCCTCATAGGGAGGAAGAGAATATTCCTGTCAGTAGAGGAATCAGGAAAATGGAAACCTGATCTGAAGATTCATATTCTATTCTCTTGCTAGGGCTCTTTATCAGGGGGATGGGAACCCTGATCAAAGTAGTAATTATTAGGTCTTTTTAAGCATCTGTTTTTTGGCATGGGCCAATCCAAGAGAATGTTGTAATTGTTTTTTTTTTTTTAGCTTTTTTTTTTTTGCCTTGCTTTGCTGAAGTTGGTTTCACATATATTGATGTAGGAACATCCTCAGGCCTGAAAAGCCTTCTGTGTTCCCTGACCCATCTGGAGGGGACCCATCTGAGGGAATACCTCCAGTTTCCAAGTTTCCAGTGGCTCAGTCCAGTCCACGGCACCGGAAAGGAGGTGTGGCTGGCCTGTCTGGGCCTCCGCGGCGTGCTACGAAGTGCCTCTCATTGAGAACCGAGCGATAGGCAAGCCTTTTGGATCCCATTTGGATCCCAGATGCTTTTCCTTTTTTTTTTTTTTTTTTTTTCTCTGTTATTTAGCTGCTGCTTTTTCCAAAGGCATTATATAATTGAATCTTCTGCCAAAGTAATGAAATGCAAAATCATACCGACGCTTAATAGTGCGTTGGTTAAATCTAGCACAAAACCAACAACTAGCAACGTCGTGGTCAGGGCCTAGGCAAGGAATACAGTAAGAATGAAAATCCTTATGAGGTATTTGCTTCCCACAAGAAATACAATTATTAACTTTTTCTGACATCGGTCTGGAGCAAGAAAAAAGTTTCCCCAATGGGGTACTTAGCTTTAATGAAGACTTCGGATCTGAAATTCGAATTTGAAAACCTCAGGAGTCGGCAGACCGGCACTTGCGAACTGCTTTTGCTTCGGGCACCGCACAGCAAGAAAGACTGAAGAAAATGGCGTCGGCTGCATCTTTTATACCCCTGGCGCACTAACGTCAGGGAGGAGGTGACAGCAACCGACACCAGACCTAGACTTTGGAACTCAGGCCGACTGTGGGTAACCTGCCAGCAGGATAACCCAATTGTAATGACTGCAACAGTGAAACAGGATGAACATCTACCTGTTTCAGCTATAGTCTCACCTTCTTTTAAATGCCCTTATGAAAAAAGGTCCTACCTACCACCAGAGTGTATCCCAAGTTACTCCACTTGTACCAAGCCGGGCAAAATAAGAGAGAGAGAGAAAAAGTGTGCACAACTGTAACTCAATAATTAATTCAAAAAATGCAACCTGACCCTAAAAGCATGAAGGGCATATGCACCTCTGTTCTGGAAATTAACTTTCAATGTCCATCCAAATATTACACTACATGCAGGTCACCTTCCTAGTATCCCCAGTCCAATACAAATGCTGACCTCTTCTGGCCTGCAGGTATTAATGGTTTTGGAGGTGTTAAATTTCAACTAATTACTACAGCACCATAAATGTATGGTCTGAATGTTATCTGCCAAGGAATACACACTCGTCATGTCATGCCGAAGAAAGAAAAGATATGTGTGTATCCTCTGCATAACAATTCCAATAAAGTCTCCCAAAGAAGTATGTATATGTATCATACCTCTCCAACCATACCAAATTCCTAAGAATGTCCTGCTTTTGAGTGCAAAATAACAGGGTGCCACAAATTTCTGACTGGCCCCTTTGAATCCCAATTTTGTTTTTTTGTTTTTTTAATTTACATTTTTAGCTGACAATGTCATTGTGCATCTTGCAATGTCATCAACGTGTAGGGGCATGCGTGAAGAT